>NC_134356.1:73136040-73436040 GCF_048569485.1 Anomaloglossus baeobatrachus
CTCAATTGGGTTAAGATCTGCTGATTGACTTGGCCATTGCAGAATGTTCCACTTTTTTGCACTCATGAACTCCTGGGTAGCTTTGGCTGTATGCTTGGGGTCATTGTCCATCTGTACTATGAAGCGCTGTCCGATCAACTTTGCGGCATTTGGCTGAATCTGGGCTGAAAGTATATCCCGGTACACTTCAGAATTCATCCGGCTACTCTTGTCTGCTGTTATGTCATCAATAAACACAAGTGACCCAGTGCCATTGAAAGCCATGCATGCCCATGCCATCACGTTGCCTCCACCATGTTTTACAGAAGATGTGGTGTGCCTTGGATCATGTGCCGTTCCCTTTCTTCTGCAAACTTTTTTCTTCCCATCATTCTGGTACAGGTTGATCTTTGTCTCATCTGTCCATAGAATACTTTTCCAGAACTGAGCTGGCTTCATGAGGTGTTTTTCAGCAAATTTAACTCTGGCCTGTCTATTTTTGGAATTGATGAATGGTTTGCATCTAGATGTGAACCCTTTGTATTTACTTTCATGGAGTCTTCTCTTTACTGTTGACTTAGAGACAGATACACCTACTTCACTGAGAGTGTTCTGGACTTCAGTTGATGTTGTGAACGGGTTCTTCTTCACCAAAGAAAGTATGCGGCGATCATCCACCACTGTTGTCATCCGTGGACGCCCAGGCCTTTTTGAGTTCCCAAGCTCACCAGTCAATTCCTTTTTTCTCAGAATGTACCCGACTGTTGATTTTGCTACTCCAAGCATGTCTGCTATCTCTCTGATGGATTTTTTCTTTTTTTTCAGCCTCAGGATGTTCTGCTTCACTTCAATTGAGAGTTCCTTAGACTGCATGTTGTCTAGTCACAGCAACAGCTTCCAAATGCAAAACCACACACCTGTAATCAACCCCAGACCTTTTAACTACTTCATTGATTACAGGTTAACGAGGGAGACACCTTCAGAGTTAATTGCAGCCCATAGAGTCCCTTGTCCAATTACTTTTGGTCCCTTTAAAAAGAGGAGGCTATGCATTACAGAGCTATGATTCCTAACCCCTTTCTCCGATTTGGATGTGAAAACTCTCATATTGCAGCTGGGAGTGTGCACTTTCAGCCCATATTATATATATAATTGTATTTCTGAACATGTTTTTGTAAACAGCTAAAATAACAAAACTTGTGTCACTGTCCAAATATTTCTGGACCTAACTGTATGTATGTGTGTATATATATATATATATATATATATATATATATATATATATATATATATATATATATAATTTGTCTCTTTTTGCTATGGTTAATGTAATGTAATTTTAAAAAAAGTCACATGGGGTTCCTCTTAGTTTGATACACAACCAAGATAATGCACACAGCTGTTTGTTTTTCTGCACTGAGTATCAAAATGTGGGGGCACCTATGCCATTTTTTTTTTCAATTATTTATTTTTACACTCCACCCCGGGAACCCAGACAACTACTGTTTGGGCAATCAATCACAGATATTGGCAGTCTGACTGCAGCCAATCACAGATGCTGACCCAGAGGGTGGGAGGGAGAATCAGTGAATTTTCATAAGCTTTAATGAGCGGATCCGGAAGCAGTGTGACGGCCGCGCAGAAACTGGGTAAGTATAATTATCCTGCTTTAAACCGCATTTTGCTTCCGCTTTCCTTTTTTTTGGTATTCTTATCTGGGTGGCCGACCGCGAAGAGTAAAATGGGCTTCCCTTAGACGTCATTGTTTTGGGTTCGTGCACGGACAATAGGTGTCCGGTACGAACCCCAAACTTTACAGTTCTGCTTTGCCCATCACTAGTTGTGAGTCATAAATCCAGGTTAAATTGAGTCGTATTGTCAAAGACTTGAACACCATTATTCCCAGATTTTTCTCTTTTAATTCTACCATACTGTGTCCAGGTCCCGAGAAATGTTTTCCCACAGGCGTATCCTGTTCATTCCTTAGTGTGCCTGGGTAGATTCATCCCTATTTGTGGTTTTTTTTCTTGTAACATGTCTTATATGTTGTGCATTTGTCTCAGTAATTATTTTGTAAACCTGCCTGACGAAGGAGCCATTGTGCTCGGACAGCTACTAATATAATTTTTCTAGTTAGCCAATAATGATATCACTCCTAGAATACTGTTGTCACTTTTGGGCATAAAGGTATTTACATTGATATTTCTATCTAACACGGTACCACGATATAATTTTGTATTGTACATCATACGATCATATTAGAAATTATTATAAAACTGGCTTGTAAATCTAGAGAAACTTTAAGGAACACAGTCTGAAATAACATGTTATCACAAAATCTGCTAATATTCTAGGTCCTTCAACGATTAGAAGACAGACTGAAGATTGCCTCTGAAGAGGAGGTCCTTAGTATAGTCCAGAAAATGGAGGAAGTGAAAGAAAGCGTGAGAAAAGCTGAGGTATGGGCAACTTACAAGTAGTTTGTATCCATCAAGTGTAAAGTGACCTCTCTGTGAGTCCATCCGATTCAGCCTATTGTTCTGTAATGTTGACGTAGAGTAGGGGTGTCAAACTCATTTTCACAGAGGGCCACATCAGCATTATGGCTGCCTTCAAACGGCCACTTGTAATTGTAAGGGCTCATTCATATCTGCATACAACATAGTATGACCTTCGACTGCAATGCACAAACTGGCCTGGGGCTAAAAGAGCTGCCCCTAAGTAGTAGGGCTGTATGAGAGCTGTCATGCTAAGTTTGCTGTCCCTGGGTTGTAAGGCTAAGGTTGCAGTCCCTGGGTTGTAGGGCTAAGGGCACTGTCCCTGGATTGTAAGAATAAGGGCACTGTCCCTGGGTTGTAGGCCTAAGGGCCTTTCCATGTGTTGTAGCACTAAGGGAACTCACTGTCCCTGAGTTGCAGGGCTAAGGACGCTCTCCCTGGGTTGTAGGGCTAAGGACGCTCTCCCTGGGTTGTAGGGCTAAGGACGCTCTCCCTGGGTTGTAGGGCTAAGGACGCTCTCCCTGGGTTGTAGGGCTAAGGACGCTCTCCCTGGGTTGTAGGGCTAAGGACGCTCTCCCTGGCTTGTAGGGCTAAGGACGCTGTCCCTGGCTTGTAGGGCTAAGGACGCTGTCCCTGGCTTGTAGGGCTAAGGACGCTCTCCCTGGCTTGTAGGGCTAAGGACGCTGTCCCTGCGTTCCAAACCCACCACAAGCTTCCCCCACAGCAGTCAACAGACACCCCATATCCCACCACCACAGGCATCTGTATAGCATTATAGACCCCCATTATAGCCCGCTGTGAGCTCCAGAGAATGAATGAGCCGCGTAATCACCGGTCACTTCACTCAGCTGATTTCTGGTCACAGCTGTGACCGTAAATAGCGTGAGTGAGGTCACTGTTGAACACGCGGCTCATTCATTTTCTGTACAATAGACCTGCAGACCGGTTCTGTGCTTGATTGCAGTCAGATGCGACACAGGCTGGGGGCGTGTCAGACTGCAAGCAATCACAGATAAAAGCAGTGAATATGTTACGACGGTAATGAGCGGCCTGGGAAGTGAAGGAGGGACAGCGGGAGCGTACAGCCGCACCGATGATTCGGTAAATATAGCTCTCCTGCTCCAATCCTCCATCCTTTCCACCACAGTTTTTAAGTGCCTGCCAGATACCCTGAATCAATTCCGGGCCGGAACCGGGTTTTTTTATTAATCTGGTTAGACCCGCCTATCCAGGGTATCTGCAAGTCCACCTGTCAATAGGGTGATAATCCATGGCAAAACCACTGAAATGAATTGACATGTTCATTCTTTTCATAATGCATCAAAACCGGAGGTGGTTCACAAAACAGTCAGGAAAATCCTGGAGGTGATTTGTGTGTGTGCATGAGATTTCTGAAATCTCATAGAATTTGCTGGCACTGTAAAAAAGAGCATTTTATTAGTATATGATTTACATAAAACCAAGGCAAATCCGTAGCTAAAAAACGCTTCTAAAACGCCCAGTGTGAACATAGCCTAAGGGAGGAATGTTTCTGCTTGTGGAAAGTGCCAAGTTGATGTAAGGAGACTTATAGGCCATGCAATGCTCCTCTGGGAATTTAAATATGCAAACTGCCTCTTCAATGGGTGGTGCTAGAGTTCCAGTCCTCGTCTTCTCTGAAGTGGCTTTTTGCATATTTAATATTTAAGTTCCCAGAGGAGCATTGAAGGCCTTTAAGTCTCCTTGCACCGATTTGGCACTCTGAACGAGGAGAGGCGTTACCATTCAGATCTTTCATATGTTTATGCATTTTTATGCTTCAAGGTTAATTTTATTCCTAAAGGACTAGACATGTGTGGCGCCCCTGACCTGGTCAGGCACCACTCAGTACTACACCCATGCTGGGACAGTACTTCCAGGTAACCCTAAAGGCCAGAATGAGGTGTGTACGCACAGACACATAGCCACCAGGTCTCCCACACCTTTAGAGGGGACCCTTGGGTAGTCCCTGGAGGGGGCTAGCTTTCAAATCTCATCAAGAGGTGTAGTGGAGCAGCTGGGAGCTAAAGTGCAGAGGTTGTCAGGGAGATAGAAGAGCCAGTCTGGTAGTGGAGCGCGGCGTTTGCTAGGCGATGCGCGAGCTGCCACTAGTCAGACCCTGCGCGGTGTAGTGACAGTTAGTGGGGGAGAACGGTCATCGAGTGAGGATGCTGAAAAGGTGCCCCTGGTGACTAGGCACGTACGGGGTACAGGTCCCTAGAGCAGACCTCAGTTTATCAACCTGTTAAACCTGCCGGTGAGGGGAACTACAGGTACCTCACCAACCTCACAGGTCTGAGCCTCCGCAGCAAAGCAGGGACCCATAAAGGGTACAGAGCCTGGAGCCATCTTCCTTGGTCCACGCTGCCGGAAAACGGGCTGAACACAGGGGAGAAAAGGCAGTTGCGACTCCCTGGATAGACCCCCATGGTACTTCAGGTCAGGGGTTTTCCGAAAACAGATGTGCTAGGAAGGCGAGCTAATTGTCACCCTCAGACTGGCCCGAAGGACACCTGTTTTCACCTGGTTTATTGCAGCATCGCCCGGGTCAGCTCACAGAAACATCTGAAGTGAGTAAAAACCAGTTAAAAGACTCTTGGACTCTGCCTGAGTTATTTTGGGACTGGCTACCCTGCTCACCCGAGCTCCTGGGGCCTGCCTCACTCACGGGAGGCTACACCATCTAGCTGCAGACCTCATCAGCCCCAGAAGCTCATAAAACCTGCAGCGGCGGTTATTACAACCCTAACCGCAAGCCGTGAGTGGCGCCACGATACATAAAATAACTTACCTTACCTGTCTGCCAAATTGTCCAAGACCTGTGGGGTCCCTGAAGAGGATCAGCATCCGTGGGGCGTCACACATGATGCCAACTGAAAGAGCAGCACAGGACTGAGCCTAAGGGGGTTCAGCTGTGGCCTCTGCACAAACATGCGCTTCTAATTTCTATACATTTCTATATTGCAAGAGGTGTAAAATCTGCTGGATATTGACTAAAGGGGGCTTTACACGCTACGACATCGCTAATGCGAACTCGTTGGGGTCACGAAATTGGTGACGCACATCCAGCTGCATTAGCGATGCCGTTGCGTGTGACACCGATAAGCGATTTTGCATCGTTGCAAAAACGTGCAAAATCGCTCATCGGTGACATGGGGGTCCATTCTCAAAAATCGTTACTGCAGCAGTAACGAGGTTGTTCCTCATTCCTGCGGCAGCACACATCGCTCCGTGTGACACCACAGGAACGAGGAAGCTCCCCTTACCTGCCTCCCGGCCGCTATGCGGAAGGAAGGAGGTGGGCGGGATGTTACGTCCCGCTCATCTCCGCCCCTCCGCTGCTATTGGGCGGCCGCTCAGTGATGTCGCTGTTACGCCGCACGGACCGCCCCTTTAGAAAGGAGGTGATTCGCCGGTCACAGCGACGTCGCCGGGCAGGTAAGTATGTGTGACGGGTCTGGGCGATGTTGTGCGGCACGGGCAGCGATTTGCCTGTGTCGCACAACAGATGGGGGCGGGTACGCACACTAGCGATATCGGGACCGATATCGCAGTGTGTAAAGCCCGCTTAACTCTACCATGTGACTGAATGGGAGGGAGTCAGCACTGATCCTATAGATGGGAGTGATCCCACAGAAAGGTTTCGATTCATCAAAGCTTTTATACTAGTATTCTGGTGTAAATTGCTTTGAAAAGCTGGAACATTTCTGCATGGATCGAAATTGCACAAAACTAGCATTTTTTGGCATTTTTCCAGTTTTGCTGTGGCACAAAACGCCACAGCTCCTTTAATTCATGATGAACTAAGGCGTTACTTATGCCAGAAATCTTTCTCCAGTGTCTGAGGATGGTGATATGCAAACCACCTTTCAGACACTCCTGATTCATTAAGAGGTGTGCGCCAACACATCAACACCGACGTGGATATCAGCGGTATTGATGAATCAGGCCCCATGATGTTTATGGAACCTTAAGGGGCCGTTCATCAGTCTAGCTGGAGTACAAAGCACCAAATTTGTTGAGGGGCGCACACCACCTAATGAATTTGGCTCATCATCTGAGTAGCATACACCTCCTTGTGCCAGAAATTCTACTCAAATTAGACACTGGAGTAGCATTTCTGCCGTACAAAACGTCAACACTTTTGATGAATTGGTCATGCAGGAGTGACCCACACCATCCCGTCCCGGGTCCACCACACCTCCGCTCATTCCGGCGGATCTGGTTCAAATGGTTCCATTTCATTCAAAAGCTACACAATTTTTGCACAACTCAGTGTAAAAATTGGGTGACTTTTCAAAGCTTTTACAACACACTTTTGGCATAAAAGCTTTGATGAATCAACCCCTAAAGGCCGCTTTACACTGCCGATCGCACCTGCCCCCCGTCGGTTGTGCGTCACGAGCAAATCGCTGTCCGTGACGCACAATATCGTTAGTCCCCGTCACACATACTTACCTGCCTAGTGACGTCGCTGTGGCCGGCGAACCGCCTCCTTTCGAAGGGGGAGGTTCGTTCGGCGTCACAGCGGCGTCACTAAGCGGCCGCCCAATAGAAGCGGAGGGGCGGAGATGAGCGGGACATAACATCCCGCCCACCTCCTTCCTTCCTCATTGCGTGCGGCCGCAGGTAAGATGATGTTCCTCGTTCCTGCGGTGTCACACGTAGCGATGTGTGCTGCCGCAGGAACGACGAACAACCTGCGTCCTGCAACAGCAATGATAATCTGGAAAGGAACGACGCATCAACGATCAGGTGATTAATTTTGATCATTAACGGTCGTTCGTGCGTTTCACACGCAACAACGTCGCTAACGAGGCCGGATGTGCATCACGAATTCCGTGACCCCAACGACATCTCATTAGCGATGTCGTTGTGTGTAAAGCGGCCTTAAAGGGGGCTTTACACGCTGTGACATCGCTAATGTGAAGTCGTTAGGGTCACGGAATTTGTGACGCACATCCGGCCGCATTAGCGATGCCGATGCGTGTGACACCGATGAGCGATTTTGCATCGTCGCAAAAAACGTACAAAATCTCTCATCGATGACATGGGGGTCCATTCTCAAATATCGTTACTGCAGCAGTAACGAAGTTGTTCCTCGTTCCTGCGGCAGCACACATCGGTACGTGTGACACCGCTGGAACGAGGAAGCTCTCCTTATCTGCCTCCCGGCCGCTATGCGGAAGGAAGGAGGTGGGCGGGATGTTACGTCCTGCTCATCTCCGCCCCTCCGCTTCTATTGGGCAGCGGTTCAGTGACGCAGCTGTGACGTCGCTGTGACGCTGAACGAACCGCCCCCTTAGAAAGGAGGCGGTTCGCCAGTCACAGCGACGTCGCCGGGCAGGTAAGTAGTGTGACGGGTCTGGGCGATGTTGTGCGGCACAGGCAGCGATTTACCCGTGTCGCACAACAGATGGGGGCGGGTACCCATGCTAGCGATATCGGTACCGATATCGCAGCGTGTAAAGTGGCCTTAAGACTAACTTCAAGGTACCATTTTCTGTATACAGCTCCATAGACCTTTGTATAGTGTGGTGCTGCAGTCATATGGGTTTTTTACATTTGTTCCCCTAAGGAGTAGAAGTAAAGGTTAACGCACAGTAAGACCAGACTACAGTACACGGGGTTTGTTTGTAGTCTGTTACCATGGAGCCACATTGATCTGCGTTTGATCTGTATATTGTTCACACATTATTAAACAAAATTGTTTACGAAGTAGCTTATTTTTTAGGCATCAGTGCGATAAAATAATAGCAAAAGTTCAAAGGGTTTCTAAATAGAAAAAAATAAAAGTGAAATCCTTTGCCTCTTTATGCAGCGCTATCCATTTTCTTTGCCAATTTTTTTTATCAATTCCATCGTGTCTGCACATTGTATTCAGCATTTTTTTTTGTTTCAGGTCAGCAAGGTAAAAGCCGACGCTCGTGTGGAGCTGCTACGCCAGGTTAAGGTGGATGTGGACACGTGGCTATCGGGTGCCATGACACAAGCTAACGAAGAATTAGAACAAGAGAGGCGTATGAGTGAAGCCCGGATGTCTAATGGGGACATGTCTCCTTCTGTAAGTTTCATTTGAAATGCATTTTTAATTTTACTATGTTTTTCTGTAACTTCCATATTTGACGTATGGAGACCAGCAGTGTATGGAAACTTATTGGTAATGCTCCATGGTAAATTAGCTTTACTTCTAGTAGGAGGCACTTTATCTCTACTCCCAGTACTTTAGCTCTACTGCCAGTAGGGGGCACTAGTGAGATACTTTATCCAGGGATACATTGTGTGGGGGCAGCATTGCAATTTTCACATTCTGACGTCTCATTGATTTAGTGTCCTTACTCACCACTTCCAGTGACCCATATTTCCATACGTATGACTGTACTGTATAGCTTCCAGCCATCTCAGATCTAGCAGAACATTTTATGACTTGGGGATGACCTCCTGCTCTCCCAGAAGGCTAGGCTACATCCCGAATTTCACTCTGTCTGCGATGTCTCCTCTCCTTGCAGGCTCACTGCATGTGGATTGGTTAGTGGTTCCTCCACTTCTGACAATGGCACCGTTATGCGCTTTGTACATATTTGCATTCATACAAGTCATTCTTCAATTTTCTTGACGTCTGGTCTTCTTCATAATACGAATACCCAGCCTCTTACTTGGCAGTCAGCAGCCAACGAGCCAAAGGCTGCAATGCCAAACACAGAAGAATTTTTTCTACTTGAATATGACTGGTGTTCTTCACTACAGGCACATTGTACTGGCACATAGAGTTTCATCTCTATATATCAGTGCATTTCTATGTGCCTGTATTATAGGGTTAAAATAAGTCACACTTTTTTTTTTTTTTCTTCAATCGTCCTGTAAAATTACAAGAGTATTTCTGGTGCCGAATTTAAAGCCGCATTGTTAATGCTCTTTTAATAGCACAGAAAATGTTTGATTCTTAAAGATGTAAATTGTGTTTTTTTACATACTTTTTTATTCAGATTCCCCATACAAGCTTAAATGCACCCAAAAAATTCAGAGTTCAACAGCGTCTTTAGATGCACAGCAGGCAGGAGTTTAAGAAATCACATCCACTTTTCTTGGACAGTGAAATGCAGCATAAATAACACAGTATTTAAGCTGTGTGTGAACACAGTCTTATAGACAGACACGTTTGTTAAAATGGTACTTAAAAAAAACTACAGCTCGTCTCGACCCCTTGATAAAGCGAGCACTAAGACACGTGAAACGCGCGTTGGGTGGTTTCCGCCAGTCCCCCCCTGCAGGTTTTACCTCCTTGTGCCGGTTTGTATGATGTTCATCTATCTTATTCAACTGACTTAGGGTATGTGCGCACGTTGCTTTTTACCTGCTTTTTACCTGCTTTTTTGCTGCTTTTTCTTCTGCGCTGTTTAATGCCAAAATGGATGTGTTCTTCTATTCAAGCAAAGTCTATGGGAATTTGGGTTTCTTGTTCACACTATGTTGTTCAAAATGCTGCCTTTTTGTGGCAGAACTTTGGTCAAAAACTCAGCTTTGCAGTGCAAAACCCAAATGGCAAAAACAATTGACATGTTGCTTCTTTGAAAAGCTGAGTTTTTGACCAAAGTTCTGCCTCAAAAAGGCAGCATTTTGAACAACATAGTGTGAACAAGAAACCCAAATTCCCATAGACTTTGCTTGAATAGAAGAACACATCCATTTTGGCATTAAACAGCGCAGAAGAAAAAGCAGCAAAAAAGCAGGTAAAAAGCAGGTAAAAAGCAACGTGCGCACATACCCTTAATCCTTTTTACATTTCATTAACTGCGCGGTTCAATCTCACTTTGCCCTGCAGGGGGCTGACTGCTGCTGTTTTTTTCTACATGGCTTCTTAGCTGACAACTTTGAATAGGCAATTTGGCCTTTATATGTACAATTAATCTGTCAGGATACTGCCATTGCTTTGATTCTTCAATGTTTGTCTGTTTTGTATGTCTGCATAGCTGGCCCATTTTCTATGCCATTTTAACTGTTATAATCATGTTAGTTTTTTAAAACTTGTTACCAATAAAATTCATTCTTATTTTCCTAAGTCCACCTTTCTTTCTCCTTTATTATCATGTTTATTTTGGTGGACCATATGCATAGTATATGGGTTTATCCCTTGATTTTGATCAATTGGACTGATGGATTTCTTGACTTGCATAAAAAAGCAAGACCTCATAAAGTGAAGTTTATGTACAAAATGCAAAAAGTTATGGCTGAATGAATAAAAAATTAAATCCATAGATCACAGCCCTCCCAGATACAGTGGGACAGCCCAGGATTTGGTTTTACGCCTTGCTGTTTCGGGCAATGAATGTCCGTCACTACTTCCGTGCCCCCTCTGCCACCTGATAAAGAAATGGTAAATTTGTGGCTATGGGTTGTGGTGAAGGACAAGGCCAAAAATGTTGTGTTGTCCCTCTTTCTGTTCTCTGTAAGCCGGGAAGTTTGTGTATTGTGCTGAAAATAGTATAAAATTTCTGACATTTAGATTTTCATGTTTTAGCTTGCAGTACCTAAAGTGACCACACGATGTCTCCATGAGCTCCTGCATTCCGCACACGGGAGATTTCCTCTATTTCAGAGTTAAATCTATGGATGAATTTCTTTACATTTCGTTGATGCCCTTTTACTAATTAGAAAAATGTAATCCCGTAAAATGTTCATCTCTATGGTGATCAGTCAGAGACGCACAATGCCCTTCGCAATTTAGCGATAAAGCTGATCTTTATTAATATCCTTATTAGCGTGTCCTTTCCAAGAGGATTTTATTTGAACTAAACAACAATTACTTTGGCCCCATAAATCAGTCGTAAAAATAGCGGGAATAAATGTGAAAATAAAGAAATCTGAAGTTAATATATGTTTTATTAAAGGGGTTACTGCTGTTTTAGCAAATTAGGTATTTTCTTTATAAAATTAAAGGTCCAAAATTAATTCGATATTCCTCCCTCTGCCTTTTTAATTGAAATCTTCACAGTTTATTTAGAGTTATTTTTGTTTTAATTATTTTTTTTTATTTCATAAATCAATAATACACGTGAAGATGGCAAACATTGTAATATATATTATCAGGGAAATCTGCTTTATTTTCTGCCAGGACTGATCAATCATTTCCAATACTCTAAATTCACAGGAAAAAAATCTGTCTTCAGAGAAAACCGATTTTCCCATTACTGAGATGAGATGACTAGTGATAAGCGAATGCGCAGATATTCGGGTCCGGTGGGTCCGGCCTACCTTAAAAAAAGTGAACCCGAACATCTGCCTAGACACCGAACCCCACATAAGTCTATAGGGAACAAAACACATACTGTAAAAAATGGCGTTAGGGTGAGCATTATACTTACGGAGTCTCCCGCTCGCTGTAACGCTATTTCATGGTCCGCTCATTAGTCCTCATACATACTCACTGCTTTCTCCACCCTCCGGTGGCTCTGATTGACTGCCAGTAAACCACACCCTCACCTTCTCTAACAGCGCCTGTAATTGGTTGGCAGCACAGATGCTGTCTACATACTTATAGTGGAGTGTAAGGGTGGCTTTACACGCTGCGACATCGCTAGCCGATGCTAGCGATGGCGAGCGTGATAGCACCCGCCCCTATCGTTATGCCGATATGTGAAGATCGCTGCCGTAGCGAACATTATCGCTAAGGCAGCGTCACACATACTTACCTGCCGGCGACGTCGCTGTGACCGGCGAACCGCCTCCTTTCTAAGGGGGCGGTTTGCTCGGCGTCACAGCAACGTCACTAAGCAGCCGCCTAATCAAAGTGGAGGGGCGGAGATGAGCGGGACGAACATCCCGCCCACCTTCTTCCTTCCTCATTGCTGGCGTGTGGCAGGTAAGGAGAGGTTCCTCGTTCCTGTGGCTTCACACGTAGCGATGTGTGCTGCAGCAGGGACGAGGATCAACTTCGCCCCAGCGACATCAGCGATAATTGGGAGAGGACCCCCATGTCAACGAGGAGCGATTTTGGACGTTTTTGCAACGATCCAAAATCGCTCCTAGGAGTCACACATAACGAGATCGCTACAGCGGCCGGATGTGCGTCACAAAATCCGTGACCCCAACGAGATCGCTGTAGTGATCTCGTAGCGTGTAAAGCCCGCTTAACATAAATAAATACATTTCCTCTTATTTTGATACACAGCCAAGATAAGCCCATGGCTGAGGGTGGCAGCCTGTAGCCATGGCGTTATCTGTGCTGGTATTGGTATACAGGGTGGATCCTACGCCATTTTTTTAAATTTATTTATTTGTTTTATACTCCACTAGAAGCATGCAAATTGCACCTGTGATGCCAACCAATCACAGGCGCTGTTAGAGAGGGTGGGGGCATGGTCTACGAGCAGCCAATCAGAGCCACCAGTGGGCGGGGAAAGCAGTGAATATGCATAATCACTGATGAGCAGACCAGGAAGTAGTGTTACCGGCGTGGGGAGGCTCTGTAAATATATTGCTGCTGCTTTAATCCTTTTGTTTTTTTCTTATTATCGGGGTTTCCGAATCTGAACTGTAACACGAACATCCCAGAGAAGTCTATATCCCGGTCTGGGACCCCGAACAACTGCTATTCAGTACGGATGCCAAACTTTACAGTTTGGGTTTGCTCATCAAAAGAGATGACAGTTAGTGCTCATAATGTTGTATGGAGAACTTGAAGTAGAATGTCTGAGTTCGCCTCAAGATCCTCCTCCCTTCTCTCCTCTACGTAGAGTCTTATAAGCACCAACTGTCGCCTCTTATCTTCACTGAACACAGATTTAGAGTGAATGATTAGTCTGGGACAAGAAAAAAGCAGATTTGTCTGATAAGATATATTACAAAGTTGCTTATTCCCATGTGTACTATTGTTTTAGGAAATAAAAATGAAAACTATGGTTACGCTTTAAATATAGAAAACATTGGTCATATGATGGACACACTTCAAAGGTGGGTGACTGTTCAGATTTACCAGTAAGACCTATTGACTGGTGTTTCTGGTGTGAGCACCTATTTAATACAGCCGTCACATAACTGATGGGACTGGATTCTGTTAGTTTCACATATGAAAAATATTCACAATTTTTGGGTTCCGATTCCAAATATTGCATTTCAGTTTACTCTTCGCTGATAATCTAGTTTACTGTGGTCCCCGCTGAGCTCTTGAATCCCTTCCAAGGTTCATTTATATTTATTAGCAACATGTTTTCTATTTTTCAGATGGAAGACTTTGATTTCTCTGAATTCGAGGACATGGATGATAGCGGTGAAATATTTGAAGAATCCCCTCTTAGCCTCAGTGGCAACCGCTCCTATCCCACCCCGTGTCACGTGCTGTATAACTACACGGTAGGCTGCCGGAGCTCGAATAGCCGTCCGGTTACATCATGACAACCTGCAATTTTTATCTGCCATTTTACAATAGGTAGTTTTCTAGAACTTGTCTATGGAAACCCTTTGGTGCAAGAAATTACGGTATGATATATCAAAACCCCTCACATCGTAACAGTTTTTCCCACTGAAGAATCGAGGACATGCTGTGGATCTTTAAATCAGCAATGGATTTTCCAGGGATTTTTCCACTGGCAAATCTGCATGTGTTACATTCTGTACAGGAAGATTCGACCAATGCATACAATTCAATAATATCTTCAATGCTGGAGAGTAGAAGGGGTTAACGCAGCACTGTCGCCAAAGGATGATAAAAAAATTGGCGATTTAATGAAAGATTATTTTATTCCATAGATCTCCGCGTTTCGAGGTGAGGACCTCTTCTTCAGGACCAGAAAAATCAACAAAACAAAAATTGTATTGTTGATTTTTCTGATTTTTGTGGTCCTGAAGAAGAGGTCCTCACCTCGAAACGCGGAGATCTATGGAATAAAATAATCTTTCCTTAAATCAACATTTTTTTTCTCATCCTTTTGCGACAGCGCAGCGTTAACCCCTTCTGCTCTCCAGCATTGAAGATATCTACACGTGGGGCTGCGGCAGCCGCCTATTATCTGTGTACTTTTTGTGTTAGTTGTGACTTTCACAACCACACTAGGTGAGTGTACAGTAACATACTTTTATTTTAATATCTGGTAAGACACTATGTTGCGCTCTTTTTCTTAGTTTTACTACAATTCAATACAAGCATACATATACAATTCACTCTCATTGAAAAAATATGTTTATTGCGAGGTATCCTTTTTTTCCTTTCCAGATCCACCTGTGTACAAAAGCAAAGCTGATTCCACTTTTCAGTTTAGTAAAAAATTACCTTCCCACTTTTGTTGAATTAATGGTAGCGTAGGCTGCCCTGTGTACCAGATCCCAGGGGTTGCCTTGGGTCTTAACCCTTTAACTCCTGTACAAGACTCTCTGGACTTACACAGGGTCCAAATTAGCTGCTGGCCGGTGATGCAGGCTGGCAGGGGTTTTCAGGTATCTAGGTCAGAACCAGGAGCACAGTACTGTGCAAAATCAGCAAGAAATGGGTACTGATGAGTGAGCATGCTCGCCACTACTCGATAGGGTTGCTCCTGGTACACTTGGTACTCAGCCGAGTATCTTGGGTGTTTGGCTGAGTCGTCAGTGAATGATGGGAGCTGGCACCCCAGTGGAGAGCCAATGTGTTGTCAAAAGGAAAAAAAAAATCCACACACCCTCCCCCGGAAATGCTTGGTTTATGGCTTGGTGTATGTGGGCGGAGTGCCGAACTACTCCATAATTGGCATCCATTATACTCGTTACTTAAGTCAAGTCCGACAGAGAGTGCAACCTGCTCAACTCGAATAAAGTACTTAAGAATTTTTGTGCTCTCATCATTAAAAAGAATGGTCAGGAAATGACAGTGAGTTGATACACACGGCACTTCTGGGGTGGTGCTTAAGTAGGGTCCAAAACCGTCTCAAGTAGATATAGAAACTTGGCACTCCAGATAAATGTGAATAGTGGTCTTTTATTGAGAAGAACTTGTAGGACCAGCACAAACACAGACGTTTCGGTCAATGACCTTCATCAGTTTGCATTCAGGGGGTTCTCAGAAGGTGTAGCAATTTGCGTAGTCCGGTATGATGCGGTGTCCACATACGTGATGTGACTGTGGAAATGTGACATAGCCATGAGTCACGGGAGCTGATGATGCGGTAAATCTATATGTGGCATATGTGGACTTCTATATATAAGCCTTGCATGGCTGATACTGATGTATGATTCCTTTTGTCCTGAAGAAGGAGATGGATATTTCTCTGTCGTTTCATTGGGGGACACAGGACCATGGGTTATGCTGCTGTCACTAGGAGGCTGACACTAAGTAAACAGAAAAAGTTAGCTCCTCCCCAGCAGTATAACCCCTGAGCCAGAGGCGGGCTCAATCAGTTTTTTGCTTAGTGTCGTAGGAGGCTGATGTGGGCCGACTGGGCCCCCTTCAGCCACTTGATTTTTTGCGTATATTTTTTCATTTTTTTCTCGGCGACGCTCGTCGCTCTCATCTGTGGTAATTTTCTTTTTCTGCAGGTATCTTTTCTCTACCTCAGCTCTCGCAGCCCGTGTGGGTACCACTCCCCTGGGTCGCAGAGGCTTGAGTTGTCGGGCCCTCTCCCCCGTCCAATTCCACGGTACCACTCCCCGGTTGGCACGCGGGGCTGAACTTTCCTGGGCACCCCTATTCACCCTGCGGTACCACCCCAAAGGGTCGCAAGGGGCATACAGCAGGGACCGGACCTCCGCAGCGCATCTAGAGTTTTTGGATGGGGCCCGCAACGCTGCTACATTTAGGGGCTTCCACCCCAATGGCGTCCAACTCCCTGCCTTCTTCAGCCTGCTTCCTGGTGCCCGCCGCCATTCCTTCGCTGAGCGGTGCACACAGGAGCATGTGCAGAGTCTCAGCCTGCACACTGGACAGCGCGCCGCGGATCAGGTAGGACCACTACCTTCTCCCCCCTCGGACGGCTGCAGAAATTTAGGCCCCGGTCTGGGCCTACTCGCCGGACTCCCCCGCTGCGTCCGTGGAGCTCCCTGCCGACTCCGAGGTCGGGCGGCCCCGCATCGCTGCTGCGCCGCCGCCGCTTGCGGCCGGGCCCGCCGGCGCTGCCCCTGTACCTTTTAACAGCTTCAAACGCCGGAGGTCGGCTCCGCCGGCGCTGCCTCTGCCCGCAACGGCACCTCGGCTCGGCCACTGTCCTCGGTCCCCCAGGCCGCCTACCGCACAGCGCGCCGAGGATCCTCGCCGCCACCTGCAGTCGGGTCCGCCGGCGCGGCCTCTGCCCGCGACGGTGCCTCTGCTTAGGCCCCGTCCTCGGCGTGCCCATACCGCATCCCGCACAGCGCGCCGAGGATCCTCTCCGCCGCCGCCTGCGGCCGGGTCCGCCGGCGCGGCCTCTGTTCGCCCCGGCACCTTCAAAATTTAGCCCCCGGCTTCGGCCCTGTCCTCGGCGTCCCCAGGCCCGCCTCCCGCACGGCGCTATTGGACGCCGGCCTCTCCGTTCCCGCCCTCCGCCGTGCTCCAGGCATCACTTGGGGGGTGGGGGATAGTTTTTTCCCGCTCACAGCGTCCATTTTAAATAAAGAAAGGAAAAAAAAAAAAAAAAAAAAGAGAATGGGAGTTTATTCCAGACTACTAGTCTGGGTTTACTGAGGCCTCAGCATCACCTTCTTTTTCCGGGGGAGAAAATAAAACACACTTTTCTTGAGTGGATATTTTTTATTTTAGGTCGATTTTTATTAAAAATTTTACATACATGAGTTTTTTACACCTTAACTCTTACAGTACTTTCGGGCACTTGTTTTGCTTCACCTTTTTTATATCGCGCTCCCAGCTCGAGATTTTAGTTTAGTCCCCTCCGGCGGGTTAATGCCCTGTCTCAGGTCATAGATCCCCTCGCCGCCGTCCCTCGGCTTCGCGCGCATGCGCTGCGTCCCCGGCCAATACTCGGTTATACCTTCCATAGGTCTAGCGCAATCCCCTCGGGGAGGTGAGTCTCGTACCAGGGACCTTTCCTATGCTAGAAGCGGACCCGACAGGTCTCGTCTTTTGTGGCCCCCCTGTTTTCCACCTTATTCCCCAGGTCCAGACTGCCTTTTCTCCGGCAGTCTTCCGACCTCTCGGGTGATGGCCCAGGCTTTCCACCTCTGCTGGACTCCGAGCAGGACCTGGATGTTTTGGCGCATGTCTAAAGGCCTGCTGGAATTGGTGAGTCAGGCCGTAGGGCTACGGACAGCCCCCTTATCTCCATGCACGCAGGTCCCCCTTAAGTCATTTGGAGCGGACCCTGCTCAGACGACGTCCAGAGCTCGCCGAGTTACCGCGTGCTCACAGTCAACTGCCATACACGACGTTTACCAGCGGTAAGTCTAGTCATCGTCTTTATTCCCTTCTCCAAAAAGGGGTCTCGGTGAGAATGGGCATGCCACACTGGAGTCGCTGAGTGATCACAGACAGCAACCAGACACGGCGTTTACCTGCGGTAAGTCGTGTTATTGTCATTATCATTCCCCCAGAGGGCTCTGGAGAGAGGGGGCATGGCACCTTGCAGACAGGAAGGTGGGGGCCCCTGCGGGTTTTCAGTGGACATCCAGTTCGCCGTGTGACTGCGTGAGCACGGATATTCCTCGGACACAATTTTTACCAGCGGTGAGTCCCTTATATTGTCTTCCCCCTTCTCGTAGAGGGCTCCGTGATGAAGGGGCACGCTACCCTGTACTTGACCCGCCTGGGTTCCTCCTGGCTTCTCGTCCCTATCGTGACGCTCCGCAGGGACTCCACGGACACTCTACGCAGCGGTCCGCGCTCCACCTATGCCGATCCAGGACTGGTTATCAGCTTCAGTGAGTACCCTCTCTTTACAAAATCTGGTGTCTGCCCGCTACACGGCCTGAGCCTCTAACATCAGGGTACCTACCCGTCGAGAGCTCTGACTCGGGATCAGGAACGCAGATTCGACATCTAGGAAGTCGCTGACTTCTCTTCCGGCTCTCGGGATCGCCCTTTCGGAGATAGGCGAGTCCAGTTTATCCCCTAGGCTACGTCAGGGTAGACTGGCTACGTAAGGGAAGGGTACATCCCTTTCCCGGCATCGGCCCTGATGCACCAGGACTCGTTCCCTCACGTTAGGTTCGTCAGGGAACCTTTATCCCTACAACAGCCATCTCCGCTTTGCGTGGCTGCGGACCGTCCCAGCTTTCTAAGAGTGCTTGCAGGGATCACGATCCCTACGCATCCCCAGGCTCTCTCTGCCCAGGAACGACCGGGAGACCCAGAGTCTCCCTTCAAGGACCCTCGCCTTGAGGTTTAGACCATCATCATCACTTTTCGCTACTAGGGTAGCTGAGCTACAGGAAGGAGTCCTCCCAGACCCGGCCCGGTCCATCACTCCTCAGGCACGGTATTCGAGCCGTTCAAGGGTTGCTACTCCTCCCGCAGGAGCAGTTTCCCTCCTGGCACAGGGTCCTGCGGCTCTTTGCCTCCCGCTCCCGTTTTTTCCCTTCGGTTTTTTGCTATGCGAGTCCTCGACAGCCTGTGGCGGTGTTAGCGATGGTGCACATACCAGATTCATCCCGGACTCTCCAACGGAACACACTGAAGAACGGGGACAGGAGGGTTCCGTCTTCGAGGGTGACCGGCCAATTTCCTCCTAGAGGACCAATCCTCGCAACCATCCCTGGGAAGATTCCCTTTCCTCCTCTGGAGCTTATTATCAACCGTCACCAGCCTCCCGTACTAGGGTATGCTACCCCACCATTCCTCGGCACGGTCCCGAGGGACACCCCTAGAGTGTCGTCTCCCCTTCAACATTCCGGACTCAGAGCCATTCGGTTAGCCCGGTTACCATTTCTTCTCTGGGTTGTATTGTCCAGTCAGGTTCCAGTCGGACCATGCCACAGCAGTGATGTGCATCATCCACCAGGAAGACGCAGGGAGCGTCAGGGCAAGAGAAGAGGCCAAGAGGTTCTTGCTCTGGGACGGGCTCTTTCATTCGCTAATCTCGGCAGCACATCCCGAGCGTGGACGTTTGGGCGGCCGATTTCCGCGGTACGATAGGTCTCGCGTAGGTAAAGGGCTCCAACAGGGATATCAACAGCCAGATCTCTGGCGAAGGAAGACCTCCAGTCGTGACTTTTGGCCTTCCGATCCAACTCTCAAGTCAATGGTGCGTCGAGTACGCCACCTGCTCCGGACTAGAGGACGACGCCCAAGACCGGTCGTGTAGCCTGTTCAGGCTCTCGTGCATCTTCCCGCTGCTTTCCATGATCTCGAGGGTTCTCAAGAGGGACCTAGGCAGGCGATAGCTCGGGAGTGGCCCAGGCGAGCATAGTTTCGCATACCTTACTCATCTCCTCGCAGATGCCCCGTGGCTCCTTCCAGACCGCCAGATTCTTCCGTGTCGGGGCCCCTCTAGTCTACCAGGACTCAGGAGTCCCAGGTTCCATGGCCTCACCAGTGGATCCCGGGTGCTGGCTCGGTCAGGTCTGTGAACAAGATGATGACAGACATTGAGGAGGGCCTGGAATCCAGTTCCCTCGAAGAGTTATTTCCACGTGGAAAGAGCTCCCCCGGTGGTGTGAGGACCGCATCTTCAGAGACTTGTCACTTTCCGTCAATCAGGGCCTTCGCTCAGAGAAATGTCCATCTGGCTCGGCGTTTTTCATCGTTCACTAGAAAAGTGGGACCATAATCCAGTGATGAGTTTGCTCAGGGTACCCCTTTTTTCCCTGCTCCCACCTGTTTTGATAGGTGGGCTCCTCGTGGCCATCTGGTTGTTATAGACGGCATTAGGGCGGTCAGCCCTCTCGTAGTCTTTTCTCCCCCTTTTTCCGCTCCGCCAGCAGGATAAGGGGGGGGCTCCAGCCAGAACCCTTCATTTCTGTCCGAGACACCTCGGCTTTCCTTCCAGAAGAGGACTTTAGGTTTCGTTTTTGTCGGTTCTAGGCTCCCCTCTCAGCCTGAAAGAGGCATAGTTCGTTCTAGGGCTGGTACGAGCCCTCAGTCTTTCGTGTCGGCAGGACACCATTTTTTTGTCGGTTACACCGACTGTCAGTCCATTCTTCCGCCCTTTCCCAAGAAGCATAGGCCGGCGCAAAGGGCCTGAATATCACATGGATCCTTTCCTCCATATGTGAAGACTATCGCATGAAGGTCGGACTTCCGCCGCGGTCTACCGAGCAAGGGGCACCCTTGCAAGATTGGGCTCCGGACGTCGGTCAACCAGGTCCTCTGGTCCACCACCCGATCTAGTCGGCGTACCTTTGCTAGTTTCTAACAGGTTCTCACTCAAGCTTCGGCAGAGGCCAGTCTTGGTGTAAGGTTTGCGGGTGGCAATGGCACACCTGTAACAACGTAGGCGCTTGTAGGTCCGGGTCAGCCCGGCAAGGGGAAGCGACTTCCTTCCTATCTCCGGTGATGGTTTTCTTCCCACCCAGGGACTGCTTTTGGACGTCCCATGGTCCTGTGTCCCCCAATGAAACGACAGAGAAAGTAGGATTTTTGTGTACTCACCGTAAAATCTCTTTCTCTTAGTCTTCATTGGGGGACACAGCACCCACCCTGCTTGTGTTTTTCGTTATATATGACATGCCTGTTTCCCCAGTGCCCATATTCCCAGGTCACTGGTCACACGACTGTTCGTCATAGTTTTTCTACCTTGTTTTTATCCAGGATTGTTTGGCTCTCCTCCTACTGCTTGTGCACTAAACTGATTGAGCCCGCCTCTGGCTCAGGGGTTATACTGCTGGGGAGGAGCTAACTTTTTCTGTTTACTTAGTGTCAGCCTCCTAGTGACAGCAGCATAACCCATGGTCCTGTGTCCCCCAATGAAGACTAAGAGAAAGAGATTTTACGGTGAGTACACAAAAATCCTACTATCTCTGAAACGCGTAGACTTGTGTAAATAAAAGGATTTATTTAAATCTTCTGGATTCTGTGGTTTTAGCGCGGCTTACACCCGTATTCCTCTCCTCGCTGTGTCCACATAGACAGCGGTGGACACTGCGTCATACCTGACTATGCCAGTCAGACCGAAACGTCTGTACTTGTGCTGGTCCTACAACTTCTTCTCAATAAAAGGCCACTATTTATATTTATCTTCAGTGTCTAGGAAATGACAGTGGACAGGTAACAGGGACACACCAAAACAAAAGGCGTGAGCGGAGACCGCAGGACTGAACTAGAGTAGACAAAGGTATATCGGCCATCTTCCAGCAGCAACCTGGGAGCTTAAGTAGGGTGTGGTGCTTTCCAACAGGCTGAAGTAGGGAGCGGAGTTCTCCAGCTGGACCGCACACACATCCATACAGCCAGACTGGGCAACACTATAGATCCACGCAACTTTCATCTTGGTGGCTGGACAGAGTCTGTGCTGCATAGAGCGTTGAGTCCCAACATCTCCATCACCAGCACTGCCTGCAGAATGAATATGACGGCACCTGGCGACAGAAGCAGAAGTCACAAGAGGAGAACCTGGAAGTGTTGTCAGAGGGATGGTCCTGCCCTCTGTGATTGCAGAGAATAGAGAATAGTGGAGAGGGGTGATAATGCCGCGCCAAAAGATCACTTGCAATGTCAGATTAACGTATCTTTATTATTGACATAGGTCTACACGTTTCAGGAGCTCTGCTCCCTTCCTCAGGACCGACAAGCATCAAAGAAACATCAAATCATGGGATTTGATGTTTCTTTGATGCTTGTCGGTCCTGAGGAAGGGAGCAGAGCTCCTGAAACGCGTAGACCTATGCCAATAATAAAGATAATTGACATTAATCTGACATTGCAAGTGATCTTTTGGCGCGGCATTATCACCCCTCTCCACTATTCTCTGTTATCTGCCATCGGGTGGCTGCAGCCTGGATCAGAGTATTATATGCGAGTAAAGGAGTTGTGACTTGCACAACCACATCTGGTGAGTTTTTACTCCCCCCCCCCTCACCCCATGTTATTGGGGTAATACCCTATCTGCGCTTTTATTTCCACAGCTCTATTTATTTGATTGCAGAGAATGACATTTCTGGAGGCCTTATGTTAACAGTTTTTGTCATAGCTTCCGCTTAACATCAGAGGAGCAGTATAAAGCAACATAGAAGTGGTGCGGCTCAAATACACATAAAATACTCTGATCTCTCAATCCACATCACAGCCACAGAGTGACAACACATACAGATACTGTATAGCATAAACCTCTCATTGTCAACAAATCATTTTTTTTTACAAAGCTGGGAATCTCATGCTCATTGATCTAAAAGGAAATGGAAAAAAATGCACCTCCCTAGCAAATAAGTCTTGTAGAGCTTGTGTATTACTCTGCTGTTTTCTTTCTCATTACAAGGCTAAGGTTGTCTTGAGTTTTTGGCTTTATAAAGAAAGGCAGTGGTGTAAAAAGATGGAGAGTGTCATAATGAATGGCAAAGATTAACCTTCTGATACTTGTATCTTTAGGGTTCACAAACGGATGAGCTGACAATCACTCAAGGTGAAAGACTGGAGGTGATTGAGGATGGAGATGTGGAGGAGTGGGTAAAGGTCAGTATGGATCTTTTTGTCAATTTCCAAGATCACTAATCTGTATTGTTACTACCAGTCATAGACCTCTCTCATACCAAGCTTTTATATTGGTGCAGAGAGGTTTCACATATTCGCAGCCCATGTTTGCTGGTAGATCGCATGTCTACCATTCTCAGTCTGTGTAGTGAAGTTCTGGGTCCCAACTGCAGAGAAGGATTAATAAGGACATTAATCAGTTACTCATTAGTCAGTCACTTGCAGTTTGTTTAGCAATGGGAGTCAAGTCGGTAAGGATGATAAATAATGACAATAGCTTTATATATCACCAACATATTCCATTAACTGCGTAATTTTGACCAGGCAATGAAAACTGCCAAGACCTTTTTATCTAGTTCACTAGCAAATTGACAGCAGGCAGTACTAAATAACAATACCTAGAAATGTGAATGACTGCCTAATTTTGATCAGACCATGAAAACTGCCAAGACCTTTTTACATGACGATATCAGACAGAACACCTTGGAGCCGGACAACGTCCCATATGAATACCTGGGCTAATGGCATTCGGTAAAGAACGCAAAGCAACAAAATGGGTTATCTTGGAGAATCTGTCAACCACTACAAAAATCACTGTATTACCAGCATAGGAGGGCAGATCGATAATAAAATCCATCTAAATATCCGTCCGTGGTTCGCTAGGAATGGACAACGGTAGCAAACACCCAGACTGACGGGAGTGTGAAGGCTTAGATTGCGCACATATGGAACATGCAGACACATAAGAGACAACATCCCTACATATCTTAGGCCACCAAAAACAACACAACAGGAGGTCTAGAGTACCCTTCACCCCTGGATGACCAACCATAACTGAATCGTGGTGCTCCCCCAAAACCTTAAGATGAAGGTTCAAAGAAACAAATGACTTTTTAGCAGGAACCCCAGATGGTGCCTCATCCTGAGCCTCAGCAATCTCAGACTCCACCTCAGTACTGACATCTGAATCCACAACACCTTTCTGCAGGATGGGCAGAAAGGTTCCTCCTGTGTTTCTCCACCCAGAAAAGACCTGGATAATGCATCCGCCTTGGTGTTTTTAGACTTAAGGTCCCGTCGCACACAACAAGATCGCTAACAAGATCGTCGCTGCGCAACCGTTTCTGTGACGCAGCAACGATCTCACCAGCGATCTCGTTATGTGTGACACCTACCAGCGATCAGGCCCCTGCTGTGAGATCGCTAGTCGTTGCCAAATGGTCCGGACCATTTTGTTCAAAGGCGATGTCCTGCTGGGCAGGACGCATCGCTGTGTTTGACACCTACCAATGACCTCCTGTACAGGTCGCTCATTGTTATACAGGTCACTGATTGTTACTGCGTCGTTGGTAAGGTCTGACTGTGTGACATCTCACCAGCGACCTCCCAGCGACTTACCAGCGATCCTTATCAGGTCGCATCGTTTTCGGGATCGTTGGTAAGTCGTTTAATGTGACCGGGGCTTTAGGGCGGTAGGTAACGGTAAAGTAAAACCTATTGAAAAACAAGTTGTATTAAGCTTGTCTCTGAGAAAGAAGCTTGGTAGACTCTAGATACAATAAGTTTTTGTGGTTGGTGATGACATCAACCAGGTGGACATGGACAGCCCCCTCCAGGAAGAGCTGCTATTCTTCAAATGCCAACTTGATGGCAAGTAATTCCCTATTCCCAATACCATAGTTACGTTCGGCTGGCGACAACTTCCTAAAAAAGAAGGCCCTAGGACAGAGTAATCCACCATTCTTCTTTTTAAAAATAAAGAAACCTGCCGCAATCGGAGAGGACGAGGGCCTAATGTGACGATCATTTCATCTTCAACTTGCTTAACTGTTTACAATAACCGTAATTTTGATCAGGGTTGCCCAAACTTTAATGTCCTGTAATCACAGCAGCATCAGCATTCAATCAGGATATCTCTTATTCTTCTACAATATAGCAATAGCAGTGATAGCTGAAGACTGATTGGTCAATAAACTAATGTAATGTAAAATGTCAGACAAGAAGAACACAGAGATAAGAGAAAGGAAAAGTCTGCATTTCAGCATAATCTGCTGAGCTCTAAAGGTAATTTTAGAAGTAAGATTCATGGCTAATTAGGTAATATCTTTGTAAATATATAGATTTACTTGTTTAAGTAGGACATTAAACTTTTCTGTAATGGTCTTTGTAGAACTTTCTGAAATGACACACTTCGTTTTGAAGGCATAAAAGTTATTATCTGAATGAGCTGAAGAGAACACCGAGTCCAGTCCTCGCAAAATGGAAATCAAATTCATTTATCTCGTAATAAGCTCTTAGGGTAACAGTCTGTACCTTTTCACATTTTCACTTAAGGCTCGAAATAAAGATGGACAAGTGGGTTATGTCCCAGAAAAGTACATTACTTACATTAACCAGAGGGTCTCAGAATCTCTAAGTGCGGGTCACATCGAAGGACTTTCGGGAGCACAGTCCCTCACTGCGATACTGGAACTGGAACGATCTGCGGACGGAGGTATGCCTAAATAATGTATTGCCCCCCCCCCACCAAATAAAGTAATTTATGAAAACACATGCAGATCTGTAGAAGTGGGGGGAAAACTTGTTAAGTTCAATAAGTGCAGGGCACTTGTGATGCAGGTGGCTTTTATCTTTAGAAGATTTCTATTAATCCCATACCTCTCAACCATCCCGGATTCAGCAGGATTGTCCCGTTTTGAGGGCTCTCTCCCACAGTTCAATGCTTTTGTCCTGGCTCCTCCTCCTCAGTACAGTGAATTAATTAACTCAAGACGTGCAGTGCATAAATTAAATTCTCATCTGTGCTGGTTTTCCGGGAGGGGCTAGAACTCATGAGCTTGTGATGAGCTCTTTGTACATAGGCAGCAGCTCTACCATTGAGCTATAGATTGACATTTTCCTTCATCTACATAGAGATGCAGTATATATCTGATTCTTTTGTTCCTATAAAACTACTATAAAGAAATGGGAAAAAAAATATTACAAACATATGTTATTTTTTTCCCCCTGCGGTCACTCACACCATGCTGTCTCTTTTCCCCTCTGCGGTCTCTCACCCTGTGCTGTCTCTTCTCCCCCCTGCAGTCTCTCACCCCACGCTGTCTCTTTTCCCCTCTGCGGTCTCTCACCCTGTGCTGTCTCTTCTCCCCCCTGCAGTCTCTCACCCCACGCTGTCTCTTTTCCCCCTGCGGTCTCCCACCCCATCCTGTCTTTTCTCCGCCTGTGGTCCCTCACCCCATGTGCTTTCGTCTCCCCTCTGGAGTCTCTCACCCTGTGCTCTCTCGTCTCCCCCCTGCGGTCTCTCACCCTGTGCTCTCTCTTCTCCCCTCTGCGGTCACTCACTTCTAGCTTTCTCTTCTTCCCCCACTGTGGTCTCTCATCCCATGCTGTCTCTTCTCCCCCCTGTGGTCTCTCACCTCGTGCTCTCTTTTCTCCCCCCTGTGGTCTCTCACCCCGTGTTCTCTCTTCTTCCCCCTTCAGTCACTCACCACGTGCTGTCCTCCCCTTGTGGTCTCTCACCCCGTGCTCTCTCTTCTCCCCCTTGTGGTCTCTCACCTCATGATGTCTCTTCTCCCTCCTATGATCTCTCACCCCTTTCGCTCTCAACTCCCCCTGTGATCTCGCACCCTGTGCTGACTCTCCTTCCCCCTGCGGTCTCTCACCCCATGCTGACTCTTCTCCCCACTGCAGTCTCTCACCCTGTGCTATCTTTCTCCCCTTGCGGTCTCTCACCCCATGCTGTCTCTCACCCCATGCTCTCTCTTCTCCCCCCTGTGTGCTGTGTGATAAGCGCAGCGTCCCAGCAATGCAGGAGATCAGTGCTGATGTCAGGTGACGACCCTGGTCTCTGGTTCCGGCAGGATTCAAAAGCCAGGAGCTAAGGACGCTGCGCACAGAGTGAGGAGAGAACGCACGGTGGAGGGGGAAGACAGTTACCTGGGCCCCATACACCATAAAGAGCTGGGGACACCATCGGGCAAACAGCGCTGAAGATGGCCCAGATAACGAGTGGGCCCCCCTGTTTGTCCAGGGCACCAGCACATATAGGGCAGGGGAGAAGACATTGCACAGGGGGCGTGGGAGAGTATGGAAGGGGGCGAGTGAGGATGAGAGGGGGCAGGGGCTGTGTCGCACTGTACCTGGTCGGCAGTAGGAAGCAAAAATGACGTCGGCTGTGATGCCCGTCAACAAGCTCCTGCCTCTGTCAACGTGACATCACAGGAAGCCGCAAAATCTTGGCAGGAATGGACACATGACCGTTCTGTGCTGGGACAGGAGCTGGCTATAACAGCAGGGCAGGTATGTAGTTGTTCTCTATCTACCTGCCCCTATATAGCCCAATTGTTAAATAAAAAAAGAATAGGCAAAATAAGCTAGATAACCCCTTTTAAGCTTTAAGTTCATTATGTATTTGATTAGGTATTTAGACAGTAGTACAGTATATAATAAGAAAACAATGTCGGGAGTGAGATGTCGGGAGTGAGATGTCGGGAGTGAGATGTCGGGAGTGAGATGTCGGGAGTGAGATGTCGGGAGTGAGATGTCGGGAGTGAGATGTCGGGAGTGAGATGTCTGATGTCGGGAGTGAGATGTCGGGAGTGAGATGTCGGGAGTGAGATGTCGGGAGTGAGATGTCGGGAGTGAGATGTCGGGAGTGAGATGTCGGGAGTGAGATGTCGGGAGTGAGATGTCGGGAGTGAGATGTCGGGAGTGAGATGTCGGGAGTGAGATGTCGGGAGTCTGATGTCGGGAGTCTGATGTCGGGAGTCTGATGTCGGGAGTCTGATGTCGGGAGTCTGATGTCGGGAGTGAGATGTCGGGAGTCTGATGTCAGACAGGATATTCTGATGTTTGACTTTGATAAATGATCATGTCCTAAAATGGACACCGTACACCACAATGTTTTCCCTTTCTGGCTCATAGGGGAGTCCTGAACGAGGCACATGTAGCAAGCTGGACCGGGTTATCTTCATTAGACTTTTTTTATTTCATTATTAATTTACTCTACTGTAAAAGTTGGCCGAATGACTAGTTACCATTCCTTCACCCGAGCTGGTTTGTAGACTTTTACCTGACATTTAGTATTACACTCTCCAGTGTCTCTCGCCAGAGCTCTTTACGACTACGAAGGTCAAAGTGAAGAAGAGCTGACTTTTCCTGAAGGAGCCATTATCCAAATTATCCGCAGGGAAGAAGGTGGAGTTGACGATGGCTTTTGGAAAGGGGAATTCAATGGCCGAGTCGGAGTCTTTCCATCACTTGTAGTGGAAGAATTAACAGGAGATGATACAGACTCTCAGCAGGTCTGTACCGAAAATATTTAAAGAATTGCCGTCATCATATTTTTTACATCAGAGATCAATGGTACTTATAAAAATATGAAATTTTGTAATGTATCATATCAGAGAAATTTTCTTCTTCCTCCTGGATTGAGCTTTTAATTCATGTGTTTAAATTCTTTATTCCTTCCTTGTTAAAGGGGTTTTCCAGGAACTGAACAAAAATTTTGAAAGAAATTATCATTAAATCATACCTTTAGTTAGATAATAATTTTGTCCATTGAAGTATTCACTATACCATAAAACAATGACCACTATTTTGTTGCAGAGTGCTAAGGTAAGGAGAGGCTGCTGATGCTGCTGTCCACCCTGTCTCTTGATCTGACTTTGCAGATACCAGAAAATAAGAAGCTACTCCAAGTGCTGTACACCCTTATCTTCTGATCTAATTCTGATATATCAGGGGTGTTGAGGTAAGAAGAGGCTGCTCATACTGCTGTCCACCCTATCTATCTGACCTAATATTTAAGATAATATGGATGCTTTAGTAAGATGTGGCTGCTCACTTTGGTGTTCATCGTGCCTTTCTTTTGTAATTCTGGAAACACCAGGAACACTTGGATAATAAGAGGCAGATCCTACTGTTGTACACCATATTTTTATGATGAAATATAGATCACCCTGGAAGATATCAGGGGTGCTGAGATTAGAATAGACTGCTCATAGTGGGCAGTGTATTCTTATATCAGCACCCCTAGTATCTCTTATTAGATCAAAATGACATGCTGGGCAGCATTGTGAGCAGTCTCTTATTACCTGAGTATTCTTTGTTTCTTCACTGTTCGATCAGAAAGACAGGGTGGTCAGCAGTGTGAGCAGTCTCTTCTTACCTCTGTATCTCTCGTATTTTCAATAAAGGATAACAATAACATCATAGATAGCAGTGTGAGCAGCCTCCCCTTCCTACAGCATCCTCCATATCTCCTGTATTAGATCTTATAGACAGGATGGAAGGAATGTGAGCTGAATCTTCTTTCTTAAGCACCACTGATATCTTCAGTATTACATCATATCGACAATCTGGCCATCAGTGTGAACAGCCTCTTTTTACCTTGGCACTCCTGGTGTTTCCAGTATTACATCAGCAAGACCGGGTACACAGCAGTGGGAACAGCCTTGTTTTATTTGAGCACCTCTGGTGTCTCCAGTATTAGGTCAGATAGACAGCAATTCGAGCAGCCTTCATATCCCTGGCATCTCCAATATTAGATGATATGGACAGGATGGACAGCATTGTGGACATTTTTTTTTTTTTTTTTTACCTGAAGACTCCTGATATCTCCAGTACTGCATCAGAAAAGACGGTTAGGACAGCAGTGTGAGCAGCCTCTTCTCACGTCAACACCCCTGCTATCTCCAGTATTAGAACAGACAGGGAGGCCAGCAGTGTGAGCAGTCTCAGCACCCCTGCTATCTTCAGTATTAGACCAGACAGGGTGGACAGCAGTGTGAGCAGCCTCTTCTCACCTCAGCACCCCTGGTATCTCCAGTATCAGACCAGACAGGGTGGACAGCAGTGTGAGCAGCCTCTTCTCACCTCAGCACCCCTGGTATCTCCAGTATCAGACCAGACAGGGTGGACAGCAGTGTGAGCAGCTCTTCTCACCTCAGCCCCCCTGGTATCTCCAGTATCAGACCAGACAGGGTGGACAGCAGTGTGAGCAGCGTCTTCTCACCTCAGAACAAGAAAGCCTGCGGAGACACCATCACATGTTTCTCAACGCTGGCAGGAAACTAGCCAGGTATTTCACCGGGAAGGAACAACCACGGGAAGGGCAGTCTCCAGTCAAGGAGACCACCTATGCCAAACATGGTATCCATCCACAGACAGCTGTTTCGGGGTATTTGCCCCTCATCAGTGTGGAGTAGGAAACTGGCTAGTGGGAGCAATGCCTAGTACAAGACTACATAAGCAAGGATGGTTGACCTTAGGGAGATCAACATCCAACACTGCGGAGACACCATCACGTGTTTCTCAACGCAGTGATTCTAGAGCAATGCCCCCTGGGAAATATTCAAAACAAGAAAGCCTGCGGACAGGGTGGACAGCAGTGTGAGCAGCCTCGTCTCACCTCAGCACCCCTGGTATCTCCAGTATCAGACCAGACAGGGTGGACAGCAGTGTGAGCAGCCTCTTCTCACCTCAGCACCCCTGGTATCTCCAGTATTAGACCAGACAGTGGACAGCAATGGGAGCAGCCTCTTCTCACCTCAGCACCCCTGGTATCTTCAGTATTAGACCAGACAGAGTGGACAGCAGTGTGAGCAGCCTTTTCTCACCTTAGTATTTTTGGTATCTCCGGTATTAGGTCAGAATATCCACTGGGCGCGCCTCTTCTTATGCATGGAGGAAGGAGCTGAACCGCACATGCACACATGGACCTGTTCTTTTAAGTGCAGGTTACAGATACTTTTTAATTCTCCAGTATTTACCTATCTAGGCAAAACAAGTGTGAGGTTACTAATTAAGAGCATTTAGGAATTTATTTATAATGACATGTCCTTATATTTCTTTTTCTTTTTCCTCTCCTTTAGAGATCTCATTCAGCAATGCCATTAATAGTGTATGTTGCCACCTAGTACTAAAAATGAAACTGCCAATCGTGGCTAGGCCCCTATTTTCCAAGGTCCTGTAACAGCCCTCTATGTTATGTACAGCTTTAGTTCTGGGATACAATGGAAACATAAAGGGCAGAAAATGTTTTATCTTGTAATACTTACATCTACCACAAGGTGGCTTGGAGTATTGTCCTGCCAGAGTGTTAGATTCACCGTACAGAGAAGTGCTGAATGTTAGGACAGAATGTTTGTACATGCGGTGACCATCTCCATGTAAGAGCAGAAGACTTAGCACATTGTACAGAGTAGAACAAGCGAGGATAGCGAATGGTAAAAGTGCATTATAGGTTGGCAGAGCTCTGCTCCAGCCCGTGTTATGTTTCTTTCTTTTTGTCCAGTGTGGTCATATTCTGCTCCTTCTTTTTTGGCAGGATTTACCGTCTCCGGCCCCGCCGCCTTTCTTGCCTCCCATGCACTCTCCACTCTCCAGCCAAAGACTCTCTACAAATGGCACAGGTATTTTATTATTTTAGAGCAGCATGTAACACTGGAAATATGGTGCCCAAACGTTGCTCCATCAAGCTGCTGTTTTATGTTTTGGGGATGTTTATTAAGGGCACATTGCACTGTGGGTCCTCTAACAGAATATACAGTGTGTCCACCCATATCCTGTCCACCACCATTAACTTGAGAATGGCGGCAGCTATAGGCATAGAAGTGGTGTCTAGGTATAGTAAAGTAGCCATGCGCTACGCAATGAAACCACCTATAGCGCCACCTGGTGGAAAACAACAGAGTTAGCATTTTTATCTCAAACGGAACGAGATAGAGAAAAAAAGTGAATTAAAAAATTGCAGGGCATCATCAATTCTTCAATACGAATCGACACCTTGCATACAGAAATGCTATGATATGAAACCCATGACTCCCCAAAACATTGAATGCTGGTCACGCATATGGCGCTCATTTAACTTTGATGCTCAAAGTGGCCACCGTCAGCTGCAATGCACATCTGGACTCTGCACAGCATACTGTATCTTGCTGCACGTTGTGCAATATGGTAGGTGACACGTTTGCACACGCATCTGTAATACGTCGTCGTAGATCCTGCAATGTTGGTGGAGGGGTCGCATACACCTGCTGTTTGATGTGACCTGACAGAAAGAAGTCCAATGGGGTCAGGTCAGGTGAGTGTGGAGGCCACTCCACGCAACCACCATACCCAATGACTTGTAGGAAGGTTTCCATGAGGTATCTTTTCACGTCCGCAGCCTTGTGAGTTTTACACATTCTAATCATAGCATTTCTGTATGCAAGGTGTCGATTCGTATTGAATTGATGATGCCCTACAACTTTGTAATTCACTTTTTTTCTCTATCTCGTTCCGTTTTTTAAATAAAATTGCTAACTCCGTTGTTTTCCACCAGATGGCGCTATAGGTGGTTTCATTGTGTAGCACATGGATACTTTACTATACCTAGACACCACTTCTATGCCTATAGCTGCCGCCATTCTCAAGTTAATGGCGGTGGACAGGATATGGGTGGACACACTGTATTTAGAGGTATTATGAAGGCTGCATAATGGGGGCACTATAAGGTTGTCCCTATCATGGAGGCACCGTTGCGGAATTTTATGCTTTTTATAAGGGTTCGGTGACTGGCACTGTTGTGAGAGAAGGAAATACTGCAGCACACACACAACGCTGTATACATGCCTCTTTTGTTTATTACTATTGTTAAAGTAAGGAAAGAGTTAAAAAACTTAAAACCTGCCAAAACCTGTTTATAGGGGATGAGAGTCCACTCTTTGGACAAAGAGCTGCTAGGGGGCATTTGGCAGTGTCTGCATCCACTATGCAGTTATGTATTCTACTGTTTGCCTATCCTGTAAGAAACACCTACATTTATGCGTGGTACATCTATATTTCTGAAGACTAGAAAAGAGATGCGGCTCATTAAAATTTTGGAGAGCTTTGGAGATCACATGCCTGTGTATTTCTTTAATTCTCACTGATGCCATAGGTAGTGGTTCAGCTCAGGGGGGCGAAACATCTGAATGGGCCCCTAACCTGGTAACAACTGTAGTATACCCATCTTCATTTTGTAGTAAAGCTCTGGCTTTGGGATGTTGTCTGCAATGGGAGTAAAGAAATACACATGAAAAGAGCAAGATGGGTATTTAGGTACCTGGTCTGGTGTCCTTAGAAAGGAGGGGTATGGACTTCTCCAAGTAAGGTTTTTTTTGTGAGGTCTAAATTATTGGTGTGCTCTGAAGAGTGCATCAATTTAGGATTCTGGTCAGGTTTGTATGGAGATCCGCATTAAGAGTCTTTATAAAATGGGTCTAATTTGGGGTTTGTAATAGAGGTCTGTGTTGGGTCCTCGGAAATACATATTTTGGGATTTTGGTGGTATTGTATATTTTCTTACCGGGTCTGAACTGTGAGGTGTAATTAAAAAGCTCTTGTATATACTAAGTTAGGTGTTTCCCATATGATATTGGTGGCACATAATGCCAAAAATGTTCAACTTCCTTATTCTCAATGAAGAACCCTTTCATAAGTTGGCAAGCATGCTTAAAATATCCTCACAATTGGCTGCTCCTGTTCAAGAGATGATGTGTGTACCAAATGAAGCCCCCGAGCTCCTGGTTGGAGAGTTTGTGCAGTGGGCTCTCAACACCTAGTCTTTACATTTTAGAAGGGCTTTTTTCGTTTGGTGGGAGGCAGATCCCTCGCTGGTTCTCTGGGACGTTTCACAGGGAGCCGGTGTATACAGTGTATTCCTGGCAGAGTAATGTCTGGCTTTCTATCTGTTTACAGACTCCAGACAGAACGGATCGGGGAGCGCGCACAGCTCTCCAGATTTTGCAGCCACACGCCTGAGACCAGTAAGTGTCTTCATGAATGGATATAGAGACTTTCTAGCTTACATCCTCTGCTCTGCCTCCTCCTATCCATCTGTCTGTCCATGTGTGCCTCCTATAGCCTCTATTAAGGTATTGGAGGGCAAAAGGTTTCGTGTGTAACTATATCCTCAGGGATCCTAGGTGATCAAAACTGGGAGTTCAGCCATCGGCACCATTACTGAGTAGCTGATTCAAGGGACTGTGGCACCATCACCTTATTATTTATGGGACCGCGCCATGCATGTGGCAGTGGTTGTTTTACGTTGATGGTCTATCCTTAGGATAGGTAATCAATGCCTGATCGTCCAGTCCGAAACCCAGCACCCCCACTGATCAGCTGTTCTCAGTGCTAGTGGCGGCATTAGGCGGCCGGAAATGCTCAGTTCCGAAGCTGCTCTATCAACCGGTAGCGGATGTGCTATCAGAAGACTGGACAGCTCTGGATCTGTTGATGACTTATCCTAATTATAGGCCATCATCGAAAACGACCACTGCCAGGAGGATGATGTCGTACCCCTGAGTTATTGCAAGTTCTCTGACATCCATTTAACAGCCTAAGGTGGCCACACACATGAGGCGACTAAATGGAGATGTGCGCAGGCATGTGCGTCTAATGGCCGCGAAAATTCATAAATAAAAAGTATGCAGATTGCCTCTTCAGAGAGGACGAGGACTCAAACTCTAGTTTCACCTATTGGAAGTAGCAATCCTAACAGGCTATATTGACCCTTTAACAAGCCTTGCTACACGACTTAGAATAAAAGCCAAACCAGACACTTCGTTTGCAAATATGATGTTTCGGGGCATTGCCCTTCATCAGTGTAAGGCATGGCTCATAGGCCTCCTCACTAGTGATGAGCGAGCATTACCATGCTCAGGTGCTAGGTACTCGAGACAAACAGGTTCGATTCTCTGACGGGCGAAATCCATGTACCCGAGTGTAATAGAAGTCAATGGGAAACTTGAGCATTTTTTGGAAGATCTGGAAAAATGCTCAAGTTTCTCATTGCCGTCCGACCTACTTGTTTCAAGTACCGAATACCCAAGCATGGTAGTGCTTGCTCATCACTAGTTACGAGTACTGAGCACCTGAGCATGGTAGTGCCCTCTCATCACTAGTTACGATTACTGAGCACCCGAGCATGGTAGTGCCCGCTCATCACTAGTTACGAGTACTGAGCACCTGAGCATGGTAGTGCCCGCTCATCACTAGTTACGAGTACAGAGCCCCCAAGCATGGTAGTGCCTGCTCATCACTAGTTACAAATACAGAGCCCCCGAGCATGGTAGTGCCCGCTCATCACTAGTTACGAGTACAGAGCCCCCGAGCATGGTAGTGCTCGCTCATCACTAGTTACGATTACTGAGCACCTGAGCATGGTAGTGCCCGCTCATCACTAGTTACAAATACAGAGCCCCCGAGCATGGTAGTGCCCGCTCATCACTAGTTACGAGTACTGAGCACCTGAGCATGGTAGTGCCCGCTCATCTCTAGTTACGATTACTGAGCACTCGAGCATGGTAGTGCTCGCTCATCACTAGTTACGAGTACTGAGCACCCGAGCATGGTAGTGCTCACTCATCACTAGTTACGAGTACTGAGCACCCGAGCATGGTAGTGCTCGCTCATCACTAGTTACGAGTACTTAGCACCCGAGCATGGTAGTGCTCGCTCATCACTAGTTACGAGTACAGAGCCCCCGAGCATGGTAGTGCCTGCTCATCACTAGTTACAAATACAGAGCCCCTGAGCATGGTAGTGCCCGCTCATCACTAGTTACGAGTACAGAGCCACCGAGCATGGTAGTGCTCGCTCATCACTAGTTACGAGTACTGAGCACCTGAGCATGGTAGTGCCCGCTCATCTCTAGTTACGATTACTGAGCACTCGAGCATGGTAGTGCTCGCTTATCACTAGTTACGAGTACTTAGCACCCGAGCATGGTAGTGCTCGCTCATCACTATTTATGAGAACCAAGCATCCGAGCATGGTAGTGCTCGCTCATCACTACTCGTCCCAGGCATGCTAGATATGTTGCTATCCACAACAAGATACTTGGGCTCTCTGCCCCTATTACATGCTGTTAACAGATTCCCTTTAATGGAGACCTGCCCTTTGAGTTGCATTATTTTACATCTTTTTCACTTTGCAGATGCGGGCAGCGCCACCACCCCCAACAAAAGGAAGTGAGAGTGCATCATCAGATCACTAATGTCTGGAGAACAGCGGCGCCTGCATGTTTTATTAATTTCTGCCGGACAATCTCATTGCTCTCGTTCACAAGATGCTGATTGGATGCAGTTACATGCACAGTACATGGACCTAATCACAAACCGGAAAGAACCTAATCTAGATTACCAAAGAGACTGATGATTCCTGTAGGGGGCAGTATTCCACAAAACCTGATATTTAATGCATTGCTGTAATGAACTTTCTTTTTATCATGCAATCTTTGCACTTTTCGTATATGGTAAGGGATTGTATTATACATTTTTTTTGCATTGTTTTGATATTTATTGTACTTTAAGGGCTTTGTTTAAAGACTGAAAAATCATAAAATAAAGCTGCTTCATGGGACGGCAATAATCCGCGATTTTTTTTTATTGATTGTGACATAGAAAAATGCGTAATTTTACATATGTATTACATTACTATGTTTCAGCTAGTGTTCTAAATACAGAGCTAAATTCACACATTACAGGCCTCAGAGCTGAAATCGCCCAGAATTCCTTGCTAGCTTAACATATAAAACCCATTCTGGTGATTTACATTTTGGTAAATATTATCTTGCACTGTATGATAATCACACATAGGCCAAATTAAAGGTATCCATAGATATCCAGTAACTTTCAGACAACTTTGTGGTCTGTCCGCCATTCTTCCTGACCTCCCCTACTTCTCCCCCTCCCAATTTTCAAGCATGCTCAGTTTATCCAAGAGTGCATTGGGGAGTGATCTAGATATTTCATTTGAGAACAAGGGATCAGTCACATTGAAATTTGGCAGGTTATGGATGAAATTAAGTTTAGCCAAAAATGAAATTATGAGCACATCAGAAAATTACATATTTTGTATATTACACTTATGTATTTATTGCATGTATTTAATTAAAAAATGAAAAATTTCACTATGGCCACTGTGGCTTTTTGAGACTTTCAGGAACAGATTTCAGCAGGCTCATTATCATCAGAGACAGGATTATTATGACAGGTAATAGCTCTATACATCGGTGATAGCACAGGATCCAGAATTCACAATAGACAAAATAACAACTGATCCTGCTCCCCCTCCCTTCACAATAACCTTTGCACACGCATGACTGAGACACTGATTTAACTTAATAGACTGTGTGGTGTTGTTTCAATACAATCAGTGTTTTATCAGCAGGAGGTTATGACTGACGGACTAGCTGCTCTCATGCCTCCTGGTGAAACCATGCCCTCAGCATAGAAAGATGTCAATCAGTGGTGTGGGCGGGGTTAGCTTATTGAGCACCACAAAAATCTGACTGCATCACAACCGCTGCATCTAGCATAGTAAGTGACACATTGCTGGAATTGGGGTCTCTGCCTCTACATTATACTGCTTTTAGATGAAGTACCAAAAACCTGGTGACAGAGTCCCTTTTAAGAGATTCTGCAAGGATCAAAACTAAAGTTAGGAGACCTGTAGACTTATTCATACATAGTAGTGTGTACAGTTTTAGCAGAAGAAGAAGAAACATGAGTTTTGGCTATTACATTTCTGTAAGTCCCCAAAAGATAGTCCTTAATGCTGACGTTCCTTCCTATGGACACTACAAATGTACCTGGGAGGGTTGTGGAGCACCTGCGGCTGAGAGACAAGTGCACTTTAGCATTTGGGAGCACTCTCCGGGCACTTGTAGAAGCGAGATGCAGTAGAGTAACATCTAACCGCACTCTGCCATACATGTACCTCAGTCAGCGTGTGCGTGTATGGAGTGGGCACAGCTCCATACCTGGTAGATCCCGGCTGTAATACATAGGCAGCACCACTCATACCAGCAGCGATTGGCGCCCTCCATAATTGCTTCTGTTTTACTATCACTGACTGTGGTATTTAGATGTTGTCACCAATGTGCATGCTTGCCAGCCTGGCCCACTTCCCTCTTGTGACACAATCACGGGGGACCAATGGGTTGCTGAAGGCCTGCAATATGTTGCATGCACCCCAAATTAATATCAATAAAAAATGTCAGCTTGATACGCAAAAACACCAAGCCCTTACACAGCCCCATCGGCTGAAAAATAGAACGTTATAAGCCTAAGATTTTTTTTTCTTTCTTACAAATTTCTTAATTTTTCTTCACTACTAAAATAAAAAAAAAACTATACAAGATTGTTATCTCTGTGCTTGTACTGACCTGGGGAACCATGATTCATTTTTACCGCACGAGAAACACTGCAATTCTGTTGTGTTTTGTTTTAAATTTCACCCTACATAGAATTGTTTTCCCATTTTTCAGTACATCATGAATACTGTCATTTAAAAATACAAGAAAAATAAGAAAGTTAATTGTAGTAAGAAGCCGCTCATATTTATCCTGCACTCTACGCTGAGCCCCTTACACCAGGCATTACATGTATATTTCTGAAAAATGTGATTCAGACAAAATTTCTGATGCAAAAATCACTGTAATGAGGCAAAGGGAGTCACTTCGAACTCTTGTCTGGCCTTTGGTTCTGCGGTGTCCATCTTTTTACATGTCTTTTTAAGCAAACACAAAATTTCATTCAAGCAACAGTTTGCTGCCTCATTAGTGAATGGATCTGTCGGGGGTTTTACCTCAATCACATATTTTGGAGTTGTAGATGGAAACAGAAATATATGGGGCTTCCACGTTACTGATAGCACAAAGGATCTGGTAAAGCACTATGGCTGTCTCCTAAAAAGAGATCCAGCAAAATCTGCACTCCCAAATCCAAATGCCCCCCTCCCTTATGAGCACCACAATGTGCCTAAACCACAGTTAACATCCACATGTTTGGGATTGTTGTAGTGAGGATACCTGCTTAATTTATAGTGTGTGTGTCTACAGAAGCACAAGCTGGTCACAATATACAGGCACTACAATGTATTGGGCATTACAACGGCTTATTTGCAATTTTTAGTTTTGCAGCATTCACTGTGTTTGACTCCGTGGGTCTTTTCGAGAGACAAAATTGTTAGTACAACCATACATGAATTCCCAGAGGAGTGTAATTTCCAAAATGTGGTCACTTGATGGTGTTTCTGCTTTTTTGGCTCTTAGGGGCTCTGCACATGGAGTCCCGAAACCATTCTTAGAAAATCTGTGCTCCAAACATCAAATGGCTCCCCTTCCCTCCTGAGCCCTGCCGTGTAGCCAAACAGTACTGTGCAGTCACCTGTGGGGTATTGCCACATTCAGGAGAAATTGTGTAACACATTATGGGGCCTTTTTTTTTTTACCCATTTCCCTTGTGAAAATTAAAAATCTAGGGCTAAAAATCATTTAGTGGTAAAAATGTAATTATTTTTTCTTCACTGCCCAATAGTATAAAGTTTTGTGACACATCTGTGCTGTCAATATACTCACTGTACCCCCTAGATGAATTCACTGAGGGGAGTATTTTTTATAAATGGGGTCACTTGTGGGGAATTTCTACTGTTCTTGCACCTCAGGGGCTCTGCCAATGTGACCCGCAAACCATTCCAGAAAAGTCCAATATGGTGCTCCTTCCCATCTCAGCATTGCACTGTACCACAAAAGTACTTCCTGCTTACAAGGAGGGTATTGGCGCACTCAGAAAAATTGACGTAAAAAACAGTGTGGTCCATTTTTTCTTATTATCCTTTATAAAAAATAAAATCTTGTGGCTAAAACAACATTTTAGTGAAAAATATGTAATTATTCTTTCTTCACCCAATTGTATAAAATTCTATGGCACGCCTGTGGTGTCAATATGCTCACTGCACCCCTAGATGAGTTCATTAAGAGATGTACTTTAAAAATGAGGTCATTTGTGGGGAGTTTCCACTGTTTAGGCACATCAAGAGCTCTCCAAATTAGACATTGTGTCCGCAATCTATTTCAGCCTATTTTGCGCTCTAAAATTCAAATAAGCGCTCCTTCCCTTCTGAGCCCTGCCGTGTGCCCAAACAGTAGTTTTCCACCACATATAGGGCTTCCCAGTACTCAGACGAAATTGTATAACAGATTGTGTGGTGAATTTTCTCCTGTTACCCTTATGAAAGTGAAAAAATTGGGGCTAAAGCAATATTTTCATTGGACAAAGTAAAGTTTTCATTTTTTCCTTCAACATTAGGTGCTTCATAGGAACAAAAGTAAAGTGTTAATACACTTCTTGGATGTGGTTTTGAGCACTTTGAGGGGTGTAGTTTTTAGAATGGTGTCACTTTTGGTTATTTTCTATCACCTCGGCCTCACAAAGCCACTTCACATGTGATGTGATCCCTAAAAAAAATTGGTTTAACAAATTTAGTTGGAAAAATGAGAAATTGCTGATAAACATTTACCCCTTCTAACTTCCAAAAAAACTATTTTTCAAAAATGGTGCTTATGTAAATTAGACATGTGGCAAATGTTATTTATTAATGATTTTGTGTGATCTAACTATCCGGTTTTAGGGCACAAAAATTAAAAGTTTGAAACTTGCAAAATGTTCAAATTTTTTGTCAAATTTTCAATATTTTCATAAATGAATGCAAATCCTATCGGTAAAATTTACCACTAACAAAGTACAACTTGTCACGATAAAACGTTCATAGTATCACTGGAGAATATTGAAGCGTTCCAGAGTTTATTACCTTATAAAATGACACTGGTCAGAATTGTAAAATTTGGCCTGGTCAGGTAGGGGAAAACAGGCTTGGAGGTGATGGGTGTGGAGACACGGGGTCACTGGGTGCTCTTGTCTGCTGGCCCGGTCATCTTTAGAAAGACCTCATGGACCAGGGCTCCCAACTGAACGCCCGAACTCCTTACCCATTGTCAGAACACTACTCAGACAACACAGGGTGCAGGAACCACAATAATTAGACTTTATTGGATCCCCAACAGTCAAAGGCATATAACACAAAACCATGCAAATCACACAAGTCTCAGCCTTCTGCTGGCTCACCAGGGATTAGAATATTTGTGCTTTCGGAGCTTCCAGGGCCACATACCCCAAACCAGCAGCACCCTGCTTTTGGCAGGCACCCACTGGGACCAGGATATTGACAAGCGTAGAAAGCTTCACAAGTACAACAAAGTCCGTAGCCAGGTAACCGAATTGTCCCAACCTGGGTTTCTTCCATCCAAATCCTCGGCTGTACTCCTGCACTATATACCGTAATCCAGTTTCTGATAAGCTAACCAGCACCAAAGTAACTAGGCTAAGTAAAGGACTTCCATCCGGGACCGAAACCCCTAGATTGAAGCCATGTAGCAAAAGAACACCCTGGTGACTCAAGCAGTTCTTTTTTTTTTTTTTTTTTATATCTCCCGGTCATTCATTCCAGGGTATGGTGGTCTTACAGAATTGGTGGAATTAGACTGTGCTCTTATTGTGTGTCATTCCAATCCGCATAGATAATTCTCCTGTATCATTCTCCTCTGAGTGACGTAGACAGAGAGGCTGAGGGAATTTACATTACATTAGCTATACACATCCTCAGACAATGGAAAGCTCCAATAAGTCCAGCGGCAAACAATGACTTAACAAACACAAGTTGACACTAAAGAAACTCATGTCTGGTCAAATTAAGAACAATATACCCTGACAGACATTGAACAGGGCTTGAACGGGGTTAAAACAGTTGGTCAGGAAAAAGGCAAGGGATAATTCACTTTTTCATTTATGGTACTTCTAAAACCCTGCACAAAGTTATGTTTCAACCCCTCTACAGGTCTTCTATGTCATCTGAGTCAAAACTGCTGAAGGATTCTGTTTAGTTCTACCTTGAGCCACCACTAGGGGGAGCTTACATACCATTATACATTCATTAGATTGGTCGCACTGTGTACAGTCGGCTCTCGTGCTAACTCTAGTGGTGGTTGTTATGTCTTAACTCCTAAATTATTTTTTTTTGCATGTGATTTAGAGCTCAGACATAACCAGCTCTGATTTCTGTAAAACTATATTGAATCAATCAGTCCATATTTTTGGACTTAAAAAGCACAATTGTAAAGGTGATGCATTCACTTTAAAGAGCATCTTTAAACAGTGCTTAGAGCTATTTTGGGAGCAAAATAGTGTTTCCAAGAAACGTCTTCTATGTAATAACTCAAATGTAAGGGAAGAATCCAGGGCACTGCTAGACACTATTATATCACCCACTTTATAGTCCGTCATACACAGGCAGAAAATCCGGGGTGCACATACAGCACGTCAGACGACGGCTGTTTCGCACTGAGACCAGCTGAAGCACATTGGAAGTGCAAAACGGCCGTCGTCTGACGTGCCTGGTGAAGGCTCCCTCCCCGCCGGCCCCCACACATGTAACCTCCACGTTTCAATAAAAATCACCTTATGCACAGCAACAACCTGGTGAGTGCCATCTTTCTATAATTCTATATGGATCATCTTCTATGTAATAGTTCTCCTTCCACAAGTTTACATAAATACCTATGAAGAGGTCAGACTGCATTCCTCTGCATGTTATTCTTGTCTGTAAAAGGAATGCATTCACTATAATATGTGCTCATTGGGCTTTTGCCACCTTGTGAATCTTACAAATATAACTGCACAAAGTCTCCTTACAACCGGGTGTTACTGCACATAATGATGGTGTGCTTTAAAAAAAATTAAAAGGGTAAAACTTGAAGTCAGGTGCATAAATGTATCCAAAGTGCTCCCTCATTAAAGGGAATCCGTCAGCAGGTTTTTGCTATGTAAGCTGAATACAGTATGCTGCAAGGGTTAACAAAAAAATATCAGGAATGCCGGTCTTGTCAGTCCGATCTGTGTATTTGTTTAAGCAGCAGGACCGTTATCATTGCTCGGACTACAAAGTCATGCAAATGGCAGTCCGGCACACCCCCTCCTCTGATTATACATTGACAGTGAGGTGTCAATCTCTACAGAGAGCCTGGTGTGGATGGGGGCAGCTGTCTGGACTAAAACTAAAAATTCTGATTCTGTGTTTTGTGTTAGACCGGCTGCAGACAGTAATCTAAGTGATACATTGTTGAATTCAGGATCTCTTTGCCTATATTATGCTGCTTTCAGATGAGGTAGCACAAATCTGCTGACAGATTCCCTTTAAAGAGGTATTCTTATTTCAGACATTTATGGCATAACATTCTATGGGAGCCACACCTGTATTGATAACAGGGTCCCTTGTTCTCTGTTTGTCACCAATGTCTCTGAAGTGGAACCACATAGCAGTTCTGAAAATAGTTGAGCTTGGAGGTTAGACCCCCCATCGATCACATATTTAAAGCATATATAGAGGTCTGAGATGAGAATAACCCTTCAAAGGGAATTTAGCAGCAGGTATTTCCTACGCCATCAGAGAACAGCATCATGTAGGAGCAGAGCACCTGATTCCAGCAATGTATCACTTACTGGGCTGCTTGCTCTAGTTTTTATAAAGCCACGTCTTATCTTCTCCAGATCTACCAGTTCTCTGAATGCTGAGCTCTGCAAAACGCCACTAAGATCACTTATTGTCAGCTTTCTATGTACACTGTGCATAGGCAGAAAGCTGCCAATCAGTAGTAGGGGCGGGGTTATACAGAGCTCATGATTATGGACAACTAGAATTACTAGACCTGTAATGATTTTTTGCTTGTGTTTTTATCAAAACTACAGCAGCCAGCCCTGTAAGTGACACATTGCTGGAATCAAGGTCTTAAGGGGGCTTTATACGCTACGATATCGTTAATGTTTTATCGTCGGGGTCACGTTGTTAGTGACGCACATCCGGCGTCATTAACGATATCGCAGCATGTAACACTTACCAGCGACCTTAAGCGACCTCAAAAATGGTGAAAATCGTTCACCATGGAGAGGTCGTCCCAAACTCAAAAATCGGTAAGGGTTGTTTATCCAGGTGGTTCATCGCTATGTGTGACACCGCAGGAGCAAGGAACGTCTCCTTACCTGCCGCCGGCCACAATGCGGAAGGAAGGAGGTGGGCAGGATGTTACGTCCTGCTCATCTCCGCCCCTCCGCTTTGATTGGCCGGCCGCTTAGTGACATTGCGGTGACGTCGCTTCGATGCCGAACGTCCCTCCCCCTTGAAGGAGGGATTGTTCGGCAGTCACAGCGACGCCGCCGACCAGGTAAGTATGTGTGACGCTGCCGTAGCGATAATGTTCGCTACGGCAGCGATCACAAACAACCGCATGCGCGACGGGGGGCGGGTACTTACACGCTCGCTATCGCTACAAATTGCTAGCGATATCGCTACCGTGTAAAGCCCCCTTTAGACTCTGAATTATGCTAATGATAGATTCCCTTCAAGTCCTAGACAATCTATAGACCAATGTAGTCATGTGATTTATTGACCCTTTAACTGCTGGCTTGTTTGGTAATAGCTGTTTAAAATGCTGATTGTTATCTGGAGATCTTACTGTTTGCCTTCTTGCGCTAAAAATGATTTTGCATAAAAAGATATTTATTTCTAATACTTATTTCTAATAAATGTCTGTTTCCAAATAATGGTGACTTTTTCTATTGATTTATTACGACTGACATAATACATTCTTGGCTGCTGCAGACGTACCAAGATCCCATATACAAGTAGCGGTGAAATGTACCAATGTAGGAAAGATACTTATAGTAGGTTGTGGTCTTGTTTGTGTTTTTGTTTTTTTTGTTGTCTTTTTTTTTCCATTTTATGCCGTGATGAAATACATATTGATTAATTTTTCACAATTCCATATAATGTTTTTGCAATACACACACACACACACACACACATACAGTGTGTATGTGTGTATGTATATACCGGTGTGTGTGTATATATACACAGTATGTATGTATGTGTGTGTGTGTGTGTATATATATATGTATATATGTATGTATATATATATATATATATATATATATATATATATATATATATATATATAGTATCCATCTATATATATATATATACATAAAATACATACTGTGTGTATATATACACACATACTGGAGATCAAAATTAGAGAACAATGGATGATCACTTGCTTTTTCAGAAATAATTAATCTGCATTGATGAACATTTGAAATTTGTTTGTTTGTTTTTTTTGTAAGGGGTGCACCATGCCACTAGAACAGTGTTTTACAAAAGATCCAAACTTTCTCAACAATAAAACCTTCTTTTGCCTAAATTGTGATGATGAAGAGAACAGCAATGAATGTAGCACAGAGAAAGATTATAAGTCACCAATCAGTAGGAAGTGTACAGGCCTTTGCGTTGAATGACTTCACCACATCTGCGGCCACAGGACATCACTATTCTCTCTCACACTGTTCTGGTGTGATTTTGGTCCACTCTTCTTCCAGTCTCTTCCACAGTTTTTTATTTTTTTGACTGTTGTAGGTTTATTGGCCATAACTTTGTCACCAAGGATTTTCCAGAGGTTTTCTATTGGGCTTAGATCAGGGTTGGCCATTTCATCGTTGCAATGTTTTCTGTTTCAAGGAACTACTTTACCCTATTTGCTGCGTGACAGGTGGCATTGTCCTGCATGAAAATTGCTGGCTGATTGAGTGATGAACAGAAGTAAGGAACCACGTGTAGTTGAAGAAGGTTCTGATCCACACTTGTATTCCCTCTGCATTTGTAGCTGTATGAGAGGTCACACTCCTGCTAAAGAAAACATTCCCCAAACCATGACACTTCCTCCACCACCTTTCACTGACTTCTTAACATTGGTTTCAGTATTTCCCCAATTTGTCGACAAAGATAATGTTTTCAATCAGACCCAAGTAAATTAAACTTGCTTTCATCACTAAAATAAACTGTGGACCACTTCTCCTCTGTCCACACAACATGCTCCTCACCAAAGGTGAGTCTAGCTTTTTGATTCTTTCTGCTAATGAGAGGTTTGATCACTACAGAGTGGGCTTTCAGTCCAAATGCTCTTAAACGCCGTGACACTGTATGATAAGACAGATGCTTACCCTGCTGATTGCTGAACTGGTGAGCAATTCCTGCTTGTTTATTGATAGTATTACCCATGGAGATTCTCCACATTATCCTGTCCTCTCTTGCATTTGTCTTTCGAGGGCAAACAGCCTTCTTGAGGTGGATTTGAAAGACTTTGTGATGTTGTAAAGGTGCAATATTCTTGAAATCACAGACTTGGAATGACCAACTTCTCTTGCTATGGCTGATAGGTTCATCCCTTTGGCCTTCATCTGGGCAACGTGCTGCTGGAGGATTTCAGTCACTTTCGAACAACACACCATTTTTGCAAAGTCAGTGTAAATTGGAAAGTTAGGCCCCCTTCACACGTCCGTGAAAATACATGCTTGTGTGTTACGGGCTGTTTTTCGGGTCCGTGTTCTGTTTTTGTGTCCGTTTTTAAGGTCCGTGTGGCATCTGTGTGAACTGCGTATGCTAGCCGTGTGTGCATGTGTAATGTCCGTGTGTGCGTGTGAAACTTAAGTGACGTGTGTGTGTTGTCCGTGTGAAATGTCCGTGTGTGATGTAACATGTCGTTGATACATACCCGCTTACAGCAGACAGTCGCACGCTGAGAATGAACTCGGGTGAACTTCACCCGACTTCATTGTCATCCCGCGGCTCTGACTGTGTCGTATACTGATTAGCGGTCACCCGTGAAGGACTCACCGGTGACCGCTAATCCCCTGAGTGACTGAATTGAGCAGCGCGATTAGCGCTGCCGTCCCTCGGGTTACCCGTGGCTAGCTGGATCCTCCACTCATGACCGCAACTCACCTGTGACTTCATCGCTGTCACTCGGGCAACTTTCTGTCATAGTTGGAGGATCCAGTGGTGGCCGCGACTAACCTCAGTGAAAGCTCAGCTGATCGCGATACTCACCTCAGTTGCTGCGTGGAGGTGACAGGAGCAGCGGTGTTCTTCTGCAGCTCCTGTCACCTTCATGTAGCAGAGCTGTAAGCGACGAGAGTCCTCCGTGGATTACGCCGGACCTGGAGGGGTTTTTGGGGCTTAATAAATTGGTGAACGCGGGTTTTTTGTAGTGTTTATTATTTCAAATAAAGGATTTTTTCACTGTGTGTGTTTATTTATTGTAACTTACAGATTAATCATTGGGCGAGTCTCATAGATGCCTGCAATGATTAATCTAGGACTTATTGGCAGCTATGGGCTGCCAATAACTCCTTATTACCCCGATTTGCCAACACACCAGGGCAAATCGGGAAGAGCCGGGTAGAGTCCCAGAACTATCGCATCTAATGGATGCGGCAATTCTGGGCAGCTGCTGGCTGATATTGTTAGGCTGGGGGCTCCCCATAACGTGGTGCTCCCGATCCTGAGAATACCAGCCTTCAGCCGTGTGGCTTTACCCTGGCTGTTATCAAAATGGGGGGGACTGCACGTCGTTTTTTTAATTATTTATTTTTTTGTCTGCACAGTATAGACCCGCCCACCGGCTGCTGTGATTGGTTGCAGTGAGACAGCTGTCACTCAGCGTGGGGGCGTGTCTTACTGCAACCAATCATAGGCGCCGGTGGGTGGGGAAAGCAGGGAATACGAGATTGATTAATGAGCGGACAGCTTTTTCAAAATAGTAAAAGCCGCCAGAGTTTATTTTACAGCTGTGCAGCGCCGCGTCAGTGATCGGGGAACGGTAAGCATGAGAGAGGCTGGAGACTGACCAACAGACTGTGAGAGAGGGACAGACAAGACAGAGAGAGACCGACGGACTGAGGGAGATTGACCGACATTCACAGAAATAGAAAGAATGACCGACATCGCTAGAAAAAAACACCAAACGGACACGGACCATAGGGAGATACATACGTGTTTACTAACATGTGCGCACATACCCATAGACTTTCATTGGGTCCATGTGTGCGTGCTCCGTGCAGAAAACGGACATGCTTCCATTCAACACGGAAACACATACGGATCACGGACTCGCACACACGGACATCATGAAATAACGCACGTGTGACCTCAAACATAGATTAACATTGGTGCATGTTTGTCCGTGTCTCCGGTATATACGGAGACGGAACAAACACGCACGTGTTTCACGGACGTGTGAAGGGGGCCTTACATAGGGTTTGTCAGATAGTTAAGGAAATTGGCACCAGGTGCCAGATTAACACCAATAACTTGCAGGTATCTGAAGAGTTCTTTAATTTTGCTCAGTGTTCTATCTTAAAATACTGCTAGTTTATGAATGTTAGACTATAATTACATAGGATTGCACAATGATCTTAATATTTAGGAAATTGTATGTTGTTTTCTAATTTTGATCTGCACTGTATTTGACATATTACCTTACTGAACCCTGTAACATAGCAACTGGCTACATTGTGAATGGCGAGTAAGTATCACAGAGGTGGTTGTCCTCTTGGATGCAAATCTGGAATTTCTATTCTGGTAACTGTAGTGCCATAAAGCTTGTTAAAGGATTCACAGGGCCAGGTTTACGGGTAACTGGAGCAATGGGTGGGTCTGGTTGTCCACATGTACCGTCACCCATGGTTGTCTTAATGAGACTGTTTATTTGGCATATGGCAGTATGAGGAAGCTGCTATGCTTCCAGGAAGGAACTTCATGCAGAGAAGTGTGGATGCTGACTGGGGTCAGTGACTGATCGAGAACTCCACTGGGATACTTGTGAAACTGTATCCGAGCCTGTGCGGGTGGATCGCAAGTGATACGGACTGGGTATGTATTCTTTTCAGCCAGAGAAGGCTTTGTATTATATTCCTGGAGAGGTTTATTTGCTGCTTTAACAAACCTGTTGGACTTTTAATGGAAGTGTTTCCTGCATTCTACCTGGCATCGCAGGCCAATTGAGTAAACACCATCGCATTCAGTGAGTGAAATGGTCAATGCTCTCCTTGATCTATCGCAAGTCATTGACAACAGAAACGTTACTATGTTCCAGCTGCAGAGTTTCTCTTTAATCCCTCGTGTATGCTGGATTGTGTGTTTTTGCTCTTTTCCAAAATGTCACGTTTCATGAGGACAGTGTTCGAGCAGTAAGTCGATGGCACGTCTGACAGACGAGGAGACTGAACATCGTGAAGGCTGTAGGAATCCAATCCCTGGAAAAATGTGCCCCTGTTATGAACTCGACCTCCTGATGCTTAGGCCCCAGTATGGTTTACATCTGCTTCTTATTAAATTACACATTCATAAGCAACCCCCTACCAAAGCAAAATTAGGCCAGGCTAAAACAAATAGTCTCGAAATAACATACATCCCCGCTGTCATTGTGATATCAGCAGATTTGAGTGAAGAACTGGAAATTTTTTTAATGCCGCCATGAGAGACAGTCAGTGCCTCTCTGCTGGTTCTTAGCAGCTGGTCACTTAGGCCTCATTCAGACATCAGGTTTTTACCTACATTCACCCTTACACTGATTGACTGGGACATATTAATGTGTAATTTAGGACATATTAAAAGGGCATACTATAAAGATTAGTAAGAACCAAAAAAGAAGAGGAGCGCAATAGGGTATTGAGACTCGATCAACTAAAATATATGGTGGTGCTCACCTGAGGTAGTTGTGTGCGACACAACCACATGATTAGTATGGCTGCTGCAAACCCTTGCAGATAAATACAAACGATAAGTGTGGAAAGGGTTAATACTGTGCTGCCCAATGGAAAAACGAAGACATCAAATCCTTTTATGCAATTTTATTAATCCTACGCGTTTCAGAGTCATCCAACTCCTTTTTCAGGGTCAAATCACAGAGACCATGTGCACCGACAGAAGACATATTGTCACAGAGAGTTTTACGCAAAACTTGCCAACGGTCATGGTGGCATCAGACGCTTTTCAAATTGCAGATTCTGACACTTCACCTGATGGTTTCCCTGGTGTTTCTGATCTACAGAGGTAGACTCGGGCATCAACCAGCTGTGTGTGGATTCATAGACAGGCTAGCAAGAGTTAACCTCTGTTAGCCTGCTTGTTAGGCTTCTGGGATCACATGTTGTAAAGAAGCCTATCACACCCGCTCCTCTCATACTTAGTTTGGAGATCTTCCACCCACGTCGACTGTAGTTTCTGCTGTGTTGGTCTGTGTGCTGTGGTGTCTGAGATTTGCTGGGGAGAGCAGCCTGTACTTGGTGTTGTTGTAGAGTTTACCCATTGTCTTTTTTCCATCCTGCTCTTGTTTTTCTCCTAATCTCTTGTTGTCTTATACCTCTGTGTGTATGCTGTTTGACAGAGTTTTGGTTTCCCCCGTTTGTCTATTTCTGTGGGTTAAATCACACTCCTGTCCCAGCCCCCCTGGGAGACAGGGAGGGGGTAAAAGATCAGAGCTGTTCAGAAGCAGGGCCAGGAAGGAGACTTAGACATCCCCACCATTAGGAGTATCTCTGAGAATAGGGATAGGACAGGGTGACCTAGTCTGAGGGTCAGCTTAGGGGCCCCGGTTTCCCACTATCCCTATAGTCCCTCGTAACACACAGTAGACTCTACTTATATATGTTGTGCAAGTGCACATTGTATATGTGATTTATACCTGAAGAAGAAATTGGATGACTCTGAAATGTGTAGGATTAATAAATCGCATTCAAGGTATTGTTTTCTCATTGAGCAGAGCAGTATTAACCCTTTCCAAACTTCTCATTTATACTATAAAGATTAAGTGTCCATCATACAAGTGTACTGCAATGAATTAGACCAGAATTAATATGATGCACGTGGTCATCTATCATCATTGCTTTATCATCAAATCATCATGCCTACTATTCCCGCAGGTATACAAAAACTTGTGAACAAGAAGGGGTATTTAGCATGTTTTTTTAAGTAAAACTACTGTACCACAGTTGTGAAAAAGTACAGTTTTTATTATTACAAAAAGTGCAAATATCAAAAATCACATGTGATGACAGTAGTTAGACATACATAGTTAAAATCCAATTAGATGAGACAGAGAGAAAAAGGTCCCAGGGAGGGAGACAGACTACCCCTTAACTAAAACTGGTAAGAAAGTAGTATTACTATATCCCGAGGGGGCATATAAGTAACCAAAAGAAATTAAACAGTAACCAACAGGATAAGATCCAAATCAGGGCCTGAGTACACCAGTATGTAACACGACCAGAATAATCTCGGAGAAAACATTTTTTTTTAAAAAGTGGTGGGTATATTGGCACCTGAAGGACCTACCTGTGGTATGTATAGCACCCAGAAAGGGAGTCTGTCAGCCTCACATGTGGACCCGGTCCCCACACGTGTTTCGCATGTGCTTCAACAAGAGACACGGTCTCCCGTTGAAGCACATGCGAAACACGTGTGGGGACCGGGTCCACATGTGAGGCTGACAGACTCCCTTTCTGGGTGCTATACATACCACAGGTAGGTCCTTCAGGTGCCAATTTACCCACCAATTTTTAATTATTTTTTTTTTTCTCTGAGATTATTCTGGTGGTGTTACATACTGGTGTATTCAGGCCCTGATCTGGACCTTATCCTGTTGGTTACTGTTTAATGTATGGACATTCCATCACTCCACTAGCCCAGGGGGTATACTATTGATATCTTTTGGTTACTTATATGCCCCCCCCCCGGGATATAGTAATACTACTTTCTTACCAGTTTTAGTTAAGGGGTAGTCTGTCTCCCTCCCTGGGACCTTTTTCTCTCTCTGTCTCATCTAATTGGATTTTAACTATGTATGTCTAACTACTAACTGTCATCACATGTGATTTTTGATATTTGCACTTTTTGTAATAATAAAAACTGTATACTTTTTCACAACTGTGGTACAGTAGTTTTACTTAAAAAAACATGATAAATACCCTTTCTTGTTCACAAGTTTTTGTATGTATTCTATGGGGTCCATGTATATTACAACAAATATGAGGTCCGCTCTAATTGGTCTCTGTTTTTCTAATATTCTCGCAGGTATGTTTCAACTTCTACCCAGGTTTACCATTAACTGACCTGCTCTTTTCCTGCTGATATATCTCTTTCTGACTCTTGCCTACCGTAGAAACCTTCAAATTGAACGTGAATATCCACCTCTTCCGACAAACCTACAACATTCCGTAACTATCAGTAAACAGTACCACCGTACAATCAGTATCAGTATCACCGTACCCTCACCCATCCCCTGTAGACTGTGAGCCCTCGCGGGTAGGGTCCTCTCTCCTTCTCTACCAGTCCGTGCCTTCTATTGTTCATAAGTATTGTACATGTCTATGTATGCCTCTTTTCACATGTAAAGCGCCATGGAATAAATGGCGCTATAATAATAAATAATATTCATTCAAGCATGTCTATCGACTTTGAAAGGTTAGGAAGACTTACCAAAGATTTCACCATTTGCATTGAAATGAAAAGCAATATATACATACCACAGATGACTAATTCACAGCGTCAGTGAATTTGCATTGTATTTCTCTGCAATACATGAATTAGATTTCGTAAACTCTCATCCTCATCGCTGGCACTGTAACCCCGTATTGGATAAATCATTGGTTGCACATTGTGTGTCAACACTCCAATCATTGACTGTGGAACTGCAGAAAATGCCAGGCGATGTCCTTTACTGTCTATGGCAGTTCCATAGAAATGTTCTATTCCAGAGCTGTTCTTGGGTTGGGTGGGTATTCCAGTGGTTGGACCCTCCGTGATCAGAAAATTATCGCTGGTCCTATGGATGGATGATAACTTGCTATGATGAAACAACCTCTTTGAAGACATCTGTCAACAAGTTTTTTGCCACCTGAGAGCAGCATAATGTAGATAGAGAGACCCTGATGAGTCACTTACTGGGCTGCTTGCTGACATTTTGCTAAAATCACAGTTTCGTCAGCAGGAGATTATCACTAGAGGATTAGTAGATCTGCTGCCATGTAGTCTTCCATATTCATGAGCTCTGATAAACTGTGCCCCCATCATGGATTGACACCTTTCCTCCTATGCACAGTGAACACAGACATATGCCAATCATTTTTGTGGGCGGGGTTTGTGTGTTCGTCTCCAGTAAGCGTATACTCCCCAAAATGGTGCACGACAGAGCACACGGTCATTCCGTCTGCACCATTATAGTCAATGGTGCCATCTGCACATACGTCCGAAACCCATTTTGTGGGGGGGTGGACAGAAGCCCCGATGGGACCACTGAACAGGGACCAGAATGCAGTGTGAAAGGCCCCTAAGAAAGTACTATGGTACTACTACCTCATTGTGTGTGGGAATATCTTTGGGGCATTCTACTTTGTGGAGACAATGTGGGGGCCGCAAAATAAGCTTTGGAGGCTTCACTAGGAATATTGTTTCTATGTGGGCACACAAAACAACTGGGAGGAGTTGGAAGTGTTTCTAAGCTGTAAAAGAACCCCAATCCTACATGCCTCAATGTGCCCTCTTCTCTGTCCTCCAGAGTTGGGACTTTCCTGCAGCAATACCATGCTCGTACTCCCAGGTAACTGCTGCAATCAGGTACTGGCCACCATTGTCTTGTTCTGTAAATGCCAAAATCACTGGTGAGGTCAGTGATTGGCTGCAGCAGTTACACAGATGTGCAAAAGATTACCACTGCAGCAAAGTAAACATGTCAGTGGGGTAAACACTACAGCAGCAGCTCGGGGGCGGAACAGGAACCCCATAACCGCTACGGCTAAGGGCTCGTTTACACAAGTATGTACATCGTGAAACATTGGATAGGATTTGCACTAATGTTATACTATGGTGATCAAGGTTTTTTTCCTCGTGACAATTCGGCATGAGAAGAAAATTGCAGCATGCTGTGATGTGCAACTCAAATTGAATGGAGCTCACCCATTCAAGTCTATGCTGGTGGAAATTATTGGACCGCATTCGGATGACATCTGAGTGCAGTCCAATTTCCGTGGACTCACACAATGGAGAGGATGGAGAAATTGTGTTCTCCATCTTCCCCTGACAACGTGCTAAGGATTCTCTCAGATGAGGACACTTAAGGGCCATTTACACGCTGCGACAAGGCTAATGATATATCGTTGGGGTCACGGTGTTTGTGACGCACATCTGGCGCCGTTGGCGACATCGCAGCGTGTGACAGGCAGGAGCGACCTTAAACGATCGCAAAAGAGACAAAAATTGTTGGTATTGGAGAGGTCGTTCATTTACCAAAAATCGTTGTCTCGTACGTACCGAGGTTGTTCCTCGTTCCTGCGGCATCACACATCGCTGTGTGTGACACCGCAGGAGCTACGATCATCTCCTTACCTCCGTCCACCGGCAATGAGGAAGGAAGGAGGTGGGCGGCATGTTCCTGCTGCTCATCTCCGCCCCTCCTCTGCTATTGCACGGCCGTTTTGTGACGTCGCTGTGATGCCAAACGCACCTCCCCCTTGAAGGAGGGATTGTTCAGCGGCACAGCGACGTCGCAGAACAGGTATGGGCATGTGACGCTGCTGTAGCGATAATGTTCACTACGGTAGCGATCACCCCATATCGCACCACCGACGGGGGCGGGTGCTAACGCTCGCGACATCGCTAGCAATCGCTAGCGATGTCGCAGCGTGTAAAGCACCCTTAAGCAGAAACTCTGATCAGAGTTTGATCTGAGTGTCATTTGCATTATTGATCCAATTTTCTAGCATGAGACAACATACGCTCACGTGACCCCGACCTAAATGTCAGAACGTGATAGCTTTGATAAAATAAGAAGACGCTTTGATCACTAATCACTATAATGTAATGATAAATGGACACAACAAGCTTTTGTGGTAAAGATTTTTAATCAATGCAGAATCAACAACCTGACATTTCCATGCATTTCACCCACCCACGGTGCATTATTAAAAAAAAATGCTACACACTTGCTGGGATTTTGTATTTACTGACAATAAATTGACTACATCTTGCTATTGCATAAAAATCCCCATAAGCATAAAATATTTACACGAGACAATGGAAGAATCTTTTATCATTGTTTGACCATTTTTGGCTCAAGCCGTAAGAACGAAAAGCTGAAATTGGCAAACTGTAGGCACACAACTTTATAATAGGCACACAACTTTAGCTGGGAGAACATGACAGCCCAACTGGCACAATGTCAAGCTGTAAAATAATATATTAATATATCGAAGGTTCTAAAATCTTTATTAATTACCTTGTATATCTTTATAGCGATTAGAGCACTCACACTTTAGAGAACTGGAGTTAGGCCTAAGACACACAGCGAGAAAAACGGTGCGAGTGGAGTGCGATAAAAAATCGCACTCCACTCGTACCAATATTAGCCTGTGTGTCAGCGCACGCGAGCGATTATTTTCTCAGCCCTAATCGGACCGAGAATACAATCACAGCATGCTGCGATCGTAATGCGATCATTGTTTCTCTCTCACCCATTCAAGTCAATGGGGCGAGAGAAAAATAGCACTGCACTCGCAGTACACCGGTGTACCGCGAGTGCAGTGCCAGAATGGCAATAGCCGGCAACAGAGGAGAGAGGGAGAGAAATTTCTCCCTCCCCTCCGCAGCACCGGTCTGCCCCCCACAGCTGAGGACCGCTCGCATGATCGGACCTCAGTCGCAGGGACACTTGCATGACACTCGGCTCTGCTGTACTGCCAGCGTGAGCTGAGTGTCATGCAAGGGGATCGCAGTAATCCCTGTGTGGCCCCAGCCTTAAAGAGGATGTCCACTTCCTGTGTCCTTAGAATAAATAATGAAGGGACAAAAGAGAGAGATGCTCCGAGTGTGTTTCAAAGGGATTGCATTGCCAGGCTCGTTATTCATAAGAGGATTTGTAATCGGGTGGACTCTAACCAGGGAGAACTCGATTCCCAAACACGTTGTATGAATAAACATCTTGGTAACATGATCCCTTGTCAACAATTCTTGTCTGTACCCAGGGACCACCGCTCCTTTTCTCTTTTGGAAATATATATAGTGGGTGAAATAAGTATTGAACACGTCACTAATTTTCCAATGAAATATATTTCTAAAGCTGCTATTGACATTAATTTATCACCAGATGTCGGTAACAACCCATCCAATCCACAAAAAGTATTGAACATATGCATTAAGAAAAGTGCAAAAAGCCATGCAAAGTCATGACACCAGCTGAAATCTATCAGTAATTTAGAAGCAATACTGCAAAACATACTAAAGGCATTGGTTACAGAATTTCGAAAACTACTGAAGGTTCCAGTGAGCACTGTTGGGGCCATAACCCGGAAGTGGAAAGAACATCATTTCACCATACACCAGCTACAACCAGGTGCTCCTTGCAACATTTCATACAGAAGAGTGAAAAAATTATTAGATCAGTTGGACAAGAGTCAAGGACCACCTGTGGAAAGCTACAGAAAGACCTGGAATCAGCAAGTACAGTTATTTAACTCCTTAACGACCGCGTGCAGTAAAATTACGTCCTAGCGGTCATAACGTTACTGCCCGCGGTCTGCCGGCAGCAGCATGCTGCGATCGGCGCACGTCTCAGCTTATTTTCACAGCTGAGATGTGTGCCTGCTAGGCACGAGCAGAATCGTTATCTGCTCGTGCCGTTTAACCCCTGAAATGGCGCTGTCAATATGTGACAGCGCCATTATAAACGCGATCGCGGTAAAGTTTTACTTACCGCCCGATACCGGAAGTCACGTGACATTATCATGTGACTTCCGGTGGTTGTCATGGTAGCACAGGGTCATGTGCTGACTCCTGTGCTAGACATGAACCACTTTCACTTTCGCTTTGTACGGAGGCCAGGGAAGCAGGAAGTGCACGTATCTGCTGTTTACAGCTGTGTAGCTGTGATCAGCAGATAGTGCAGAGCGATCGGATTGCTGATCGCAATAGCCCCCTAGGGGGACTAGTAAAAAAAAAAAAAAAAGTAAAAAAAAAAGTTTTAAAAAAAACCCAAAAAAATCTAAAAGTTCAAATCACCCCCCTTTCGCCCCATTGAAAATTAAAGGGTTAAAATAATAAAAAATATACAAATATTTGGTATCGCCACGTTCAGAAACGCCCGATCTATCAAAATATAAAATCAATTAATCTGATCAGTAAACTGCGTAGTGGCAAAAAAATTCCAAATGCCAAAATGACGTTTTTTTGTCGCCACAACTTTTGCGCAAAATGCAATAACCGTAATAAACGTAGCATCTGCGTAAAAATGATACCATTAAAAACGTCAGCTCGAGTCGCAAAAAATAAGCTGTCACTGAGCCATAGATCCCAAAAAATGAGAACGCTACGGGTCACGGAATATGGCGTAAAACGTGCGCCACTTTTTTCAGACAAACTTTCAAATTTATTTAACCCCTTATATAAAAGTAAACCTATACATGTTTGGTGTCTACGAACTTGCACTGACCTGAGGCATCACACCGACACATCCATTTTACCATACAGTGAACACAGTGAATAAAATATCTCAAAAACAATAGTGCTATCGCACTTTCTTTGCAATTTTTCTGCATTTGGAATTTGTTTGCCGTTTTCCAGTACACTATATGGTAAAACGTATGGTTTCATTTAAAAGTACAGCTCGTTCCGCAAAAAATGAGCCCTGACATGACCATATTGACTGAAAAATAAAAAAAGTTACGTCTCTCAGAAAGAATGGCGAAAAAAAAACGGAAAGCGAAAAATCGGCCGGTCGTGAAGGGGTTAAAAAATAACAGTGTATATACTGGAGTATAAGCAGAGTTTTTCAGCCCATTTTTTATGCTGAAAACGTCCCCCTTGGCTTATACTCGAGTGAGGGTCCCACAAAAAATTATTCTCACCTGTCCTCCATTCCCCTGGTGTTCTCTTACCGGTTTCTTGCAGACCACAGGCACATAGACCCCCCGATGATCTCAGCTGGTGCAGGGGCGGCCGCTGCTGTTGTCATCAGTGCTTTACTTCACTTGAATAATTTGCGGCGCCGCAAACCATTTAAGTGAAGTAAAGCGCAGACAACAGCAGCAGCGGCCGCCCCTGCACCAGCTGAGATCATCGGGGGGTCTATGTGCCTGTGGTCTGCAAGAAGCCAGTAACAGAACACCATGGCAATGGAGGACAGATGAGAATAACTTTTTGTGTGTATGTGAACAACGGCATAATAGGAAACAAGAAGGGGACCAGAATGAGGACATTACTAAAGGATGGGGCACATTACTAGAGGGCTCATTACTACAGGGGACAATATGGGCACATTACTACCAGTAGCTGCTGCATTTTCTACCCTATGCTTATGCTCGAGTCAATAAGTCTTCCCAGTTTTTAGTGATAAAATTGGGTGTCTCGACTTATACTTGGGTCGGCTTATCCTCGAGTATATACGGTAAGTAATGCACTTAATCTCCATGGCTTAATCTCCATGCAAGACTCCATTGCTGGATAAAAAGCAAGTTCAAAAACATTTAAAGTTTGCACAACAAAATTCAGACAACCCTGTGAGATACTGGGTGAATATGGTCTGGTCGGGTGAGACCAAAATTGAATTCTATTCCATAATATACACCTTGTTTGGAAGTCAAAAGGCACTGCATATCACCCCAAAAATGGGGACATCACGGTGTGGGGCTGTTTTTCAGCATATGGCACTGGAAAATTTCATGTAATTGAAGGAAGGATGAATGGACAAATGTACAGAGACATTCTTGATACAAATCCGCTGCCATCTATCACAATGACGAAGATGAAACAAGGGTAGACATTTCAGCAAGACAAAGATCTCAAACACACAGCCAAGAAAACTCTCAATTTGTTTCAGAGAGAGAAAATAAAGCTGCTGGAATGGCCCAGCCAATCACCTGACCTGAATCCAATAGAAAATATATGGAAAGAACTAAAGCTGAGAGTTCATGATTTGAAGAACATTTGTGTAGAAGAATGGGACAAAATCACATCTGAGCAATGCATGTGACTAGTTTCTCCATACAGGAGACATCTTGAAGCTGTCAGCAACAAAAAAAACTCTTTTGTATGAAGAAAGCATGTTGAATACTCTTTCTCTGTGCAATTTTTCATTATTAAACTACTCAATTTATGGGCATCTATGGTTTGATGTCTTTGCCTGTGTGGATTGCATGGGCTGTTACCGACATCTAGTGAGAAATTCATGTCAAAAGCACCCTTAGAAATATATTTACTTAGAAAAATGGTGACATATTCAATACTTATTTCACCTGTATATATGTCATGGCCAAAAGTGTTGGCACCTTTGAAATAGTTCCAGGAAAATACAGTATTTCCCCTAAAAAAGATATTATGGGAGAAATACTGCTCTATGGAAACTGATGATCATGAAACAGTTCTTTAAAGAGAATCTGTCAGTAAGATCGTCCCAAACTGCATATATGGGCATGCAAGTCTTTAAAAGAGAATTTGTCAGTTAGAGCAATAATCCCTCCAGAAGCATAAATGAACATGCAGATCTTTAAATGCTATATCCATCAGCACCTTTATTTATTTTATCTGTTGCTGCATTCCCGAGAAATTAGTTTTAATTCATATGCAAATGAGTTCAGTGATCTGGCCCTAACAGAGAATGTCCTGAGCCTCTGCCTCCTCAGATTGTTTCCCCGCCCAGCACCAGCTTCTTTAGCTAGATTCCAAGCTCATTATCTCTGACATCTGGTGCCAGGCAAGAAAATCAGACTATGAGCTATCAATCAAGCTGAAGAAGCTGAAGCTAGATGGGGAAACAACCTTGGAAGACCGAGGCTCAAGAAGTGCTCTATCACACCCAGGGCACTTATCACCTCATTTGCATATGACTGAAAATGCTTATTTCATGGGAATGCAGCAACAAATAGAAGATATCAAGGTGTCAATGGATGTAGCTTTCAAAGACCTGAAATACCATATATACTGTTTGCATGGACTGATTTAGTTATATTCCTATGCAGGTGATTTTGACGCTATAAAGATAAATTCAGAAAAAATTAATATTCAGTAAAAATTATAAAGGACGAAATGTTGAGCCTAAAGGCAACATGGCGTTAAAAGGTGACTGGTTTAGGTAACTATTTCTTGTACAGAAATCTGTATGAAGCTTTTATTGGGGATCTCGTGGCCTGATTAATGGAGGGATGAAATTAATTATTTAATCTATAATTTTGAATACGCTCCTCCACTGCACTTCACACCGGATGGAGCCTAAGCAAATAGAGGCCTAATTGTGGAAGTCCCCTGCGAGGCCCATGACATGAAGATGTCTGGTTTATACATATACAAATACATGGCTATTTAATTGTGCTGACTAGTCTGTCAAATTCAAGGACAGAAATGTGAGGTAGGGCAGAAAACACATTGCATTGGACTTCAGTTACCCTGTGTTACATAGTCTGGCAGTGCATACAAGAAGAAAGCAGCGTATCACATACAAAGCACACTCATCTCATAGTAAACAACACTTAGAACACAATATTTTGGACATATAAAAGGTTAGTAGAAGTTACCCTCTAGCCATAGGTTGGATAATAACTTGGTGATCAGTGAAGCCCCCACCAAATCCAAGAATATGGCTCTGTAGAGACTCATCTAAATAGAGCGGTGCACCCCGCTCCAGTCATACTCTATGGGACTGCCGGACAAAGCCAGATACAGCGCTTAGATTTTACCAGCCATTGAGGGATGATCCCTTATTGGGATCCCAGAGGTCGGACACCCACCGATCAACACATTATCACCTATCCAATAGATAACTTCTAAAGATGGAAGCCTTTAAGCCCCACCATGGAAAAGCCCCCAAAAATGCCTACTTTTGCACGAGTGGCGCACCAGCCCTTTTGAAGGGTGCTTTACCGGACCCACAAAATAGGGGCTATTAACAAGTATGTCATCGAGAACAAGTGGACGTTTGGACTTAACCTTTGATAACTGAGCCAGTTAGGTAACAATTATTAAAACTGAATCATTTATCGAGCCACCAAAAGTTGTAGAATTTTCAGGCGAAATAGTTCAAAATTTGGTTATAGTTAAATTGAGCCCTCAAACTATTGGGGTAGGATGGCTCCTTGGGGTACAGGACCATACCTGAAAAATATGTGTGATGATATAGTGTTTCTGCTGCTCCCTCCATCAGATTTTGGCTTCACTAATCTACTGTCTTACTTTAGCTTTCATATATGCCCCTTGTATGTGAGAATACGTCAAAAGGTTTATCTGTAGAAACGCTCAACTCATATTTCAAAAATCTGTGTAAAAGTTTTGAGATTTTGCCCAGAAAGAAAAATCTGAGCGTCACAGTGGAAAATAACAATCTTGCAAGATCTCACTCACACGGATGTGTGAATGAAGCCTTAAGGTCATGAAGTCACAAAACACACATTGTTCTGTCTTCTGCCGTCGCAGTTATAGCAGATATAAGGTTGTTAGAAGATTATACATAGGAGACTTTCTTCCTCTGCATTAGAATTTTGAGACATAATTGTAGTGGATTAAGGACATCTTAGTTATTAAGCACTATAAAAATTATTAATGAATATAAAATTATGAAATCACAGAAAAAAACTCCATAAAATAAATTCAATGCATAGTAGTAAGGTGAATAACTTACATAATTCCATCTCGTTCCACTTTTCATCATTCACATGTGATATAGAATAATACAACCTCTACACTCCCTGACAGAAGTTCTGTCGCTTATCTATGTTATGTAAATAAAAGCTTATAACCTGAATTTAGATTCATCCATTGGTTTTATAAATTACTCTTTTGAAAGCTGAAACCCTCCCAAATTTGGTTTAGGTTATGAAAATAAAGTTGCTGAAATATTGATCATTTAATGAACACAGAAAGGTCAGATTTTGGCAAGACAAAAGTTTTTTCGCCCACAGAAAGTAATGTGAAATTCAAACAAATAATTAACTTCTAATACAAAGATATGTTGCATAACATTGGTGAATGAAGTTGTGGTGCTATTAGTGCCATATTTAATATTTTGTGTGACTTCCATGAGCTTGAAGGACTGCATCCATACGGTTCAACAATGATTCATACAATTTACTGATGAAGTCATCAGGAATAGCAAAGAATGCAGTCTTACATACCTCCCAGAGTTCATCTAGATTCTTTGGTTTTGTCTTCCAAGCTTCCTCTTTCATCCTACCCCAAACAAGCTCAATAATGTTCATGTCTGGTGACTGGGCTGGCCAGTCCTTGAGCACCTTGATCTTCTTTGACAGGAGGAACTTTGTTGTAGAGATGGATGTATGAGATGGAGCACCATCCTGCTGCAAAATGTGACTTCTTTTATGATTGGGAATGTAAGAGGTAGCTAATACTTCTTGATATTTTAGGTTATTGATATTGCCTTCCACCTTGCAAATGTTTGGCACACCCCCATACTGAATGTAACCCCAGACCATGATCTTTCCACCACCAAACTTAACTGTTTTCTGGGTGTATTTTGGATCCATACGGGCTCCAGTAGGTCTCCTGCAGTATTTGCGGCGGCTACGGTGTAATTCAATTGAAGATTCATCAGAGAAATCCACCTTCTGCCACTTTTCCAGCGTCCATCTGTTTAGCAGGCAGTGGGACTTGGCAAATGCCACACGATTTTTTAATTGCCTTTTGTTTAGTGCTGGCTTTAGGGCACTGATTTGACCATGGAAGCCATTTCGAGACAAAATCCTACAAACTGTTCTAGTTGACACAGGGACTTGAGCTGACCAGGCCTGTTGGAGCTCTGCTGCAGTGAAAGAGGGGCTGGCTTTGGATTTTCTAACCAATAAATGTTCCTCCTGAGCAGTTGTCTAGCGGGGTCTGCTGGACCTGGGCTTGTCAAAAACATCTCCAGCCTCTTCAAATCTTTTTTTAATTATTGGTACTTGATGCTGAGACACATTAAAGGTGCCAGCCACCTCTGCAGTGGATCTGGTCTTCAGCCTCTTGATAATCAAGGCTTTGGTCGCAAGGTGGATTTTTGGCATGTTGTCAGAGGTCAAGTTGCAGTTCACCTGAAGGTCTGGGGTGCTGGGTTTCTTTTTATACACACCCACTAATTAACCAATCATTTAGTGAGGACAGGTGAGGATGTAAACTAGGATCGGGTGCATTATATGACAAGGCGACAAAACGTTTGTCTTACTAAAATCTGACCTTTCTGTGTTCATTAAATGATCAATATTTCAGCTTTGCAGCAACTTTATTTTCATAACCTAAACCAAATTTGGGAGGGTTTGAGCTTTCAAAAGAGTAATTTATAAAACCATTGGATGAATTTAAATTCAGGTTATAAGCTTTTATTTACATAACATGGGTAAGCGACAGAACGTCTGTCAGGGAGTGTAGTTGTTTTTTTTAATTGTCTAAAAACTATAAGACCAAAAATATTGAAAACAAATTGATCTCACACATTTTTTAAAGGGTATCCGTCACCAGGTTTTTTCTACCTACTCTGAGAGCACTCAATGTAGAGACAGAGACCCTGATTCCAGCACTTATTGGACTGCTTGCTGTAGTTTTGTAAAATCATTGTTTTATCAGCATGAGATAATCACTAGAGCACTAGTAAACTGCCCCCACTACTGATTGGCAGCTTTCGGTGTATGCCTTATTGAAAGCTACCAATCAGTGGTGTGGGAGGGGCTATAAGCATTAAGAGAACTGGTAGAGCTGCAGCAGATAAAACAATTTTAAATCAAAACTATAGCAACCAGCCCCATAAGTGATACATTACTGGAATCAGAATTTCAGCTCCCAAATCATATTCTTCTCAGATGGCTTAGCAAAATTTGGAGACAGACTCCCTTTAATGTAATTTTTGCTGCCTTTAATTAAATACATAGTTAAATACTGTCAGTGTAATTGAAGGGGATATCTGGTTTACAAAAATATTCCAAGTACTCTGTTATTGAATATTTAAAGTGGGTACCCATTAACTAGAAGAAATTGTTGCTACATATTGTATCCATCTCACTCTGGAGGGCTCAGCATGTACATAATTTACACAGACAGCCCATTAATTTATATAGGAATAGTGTAATGCTTCATTTTACCTGAGGTGGCGCTGCAGGGAAAATGAATACTAAAGATTCTTCTGCGGACTACAACCTGCACAGCTTTTTAATTCGATACCATAATAAATCGCACTGTATGATTACGTACAGCTCCTCTCTACAGTTGCCATACACTAAACAATATGGACGCACAATATTCCTTTCATCTATTTTCCTCCAGCTCTCATATCCTTCACATGTTCTCACAATGCAGCTGTCAATCATCCTTATCCTGCACTGCTTGTCTCTGCAGCGGGAATCATAGTTCTGCCATTGCACTTACCCAGTGCTTATGGCCTTGTGTACTGCTCCCAGTGCCTAGGCTGTAGTACTACAAGGAAAATATTTCCCAAGTATCCCAGAAACCTCCTGTTTACTGCTTCCTCAGACAGGATTTGGATTTCCTCCATTCTTTCACAAGACAGCACTGTGCGCCGGATAGCAGGCCCATTATAATGTTGGGAGTAAACATCCTTAATTCCTGTGTATGGACTGTAACTGGCCAGGTCTGGACATGACTGTGTAAAGGGATGTGGTTTTTTAATTAGGGTGTGGTGTGTGGGCTGCTAAATAGAGTGTGGTGTGGGCTGCTAAATAGAGTGTGGTGTGGTCTGCTAAACAGGGTGTCGTGTGGTCTGCTAAATAGGGTGTGGAGTGTGGTCTGTTAAATAGGATGTGGTGTGGTCTGTGTGGTGTGGTTTGCTAAATAGGGTGTGGTGTGGTCTGCTAAATAGGGAGTGATCTGTTAAATAGGATGTGGTGTGGTCTGTGTGGTGTGGTCTGCTAAATAGGGTGTGGTGTGGTCTGCTAAATAGGGACTGGTGTGGTCTTCTAAATAGAGTGTGGTCTGTTAAATAGGATGTGGTGTGGTATGTGTGGTGTGGTTTGGTAAATAGAGTGTCATGTGTTCTGCTAAATAGGGTGTGGTGTGGTCTGCTAAATAGGGTGTGGTGTGTGGTCTGTTAACTAGGGTGTGGTGTGGTCTGTGTGGTGTGGTCTGCTAAATAGGGTGTGGTGTGGTCTGCTAATTAGGGTGTGGTGTGTGGTCTGTTAACTAGGGTGTGGTGTGGTCTGTGTGGTGTGGTGTGGTCTGTGTGGTGTGGTCTGCTAAATAGGGAGTGGTGTGATCTGCTAAATAGGGAGTGGTGTGGTCTTCTAAATAGGGTGTGGTTAGTGTGGTATGGTCTGCTAAATAGGGTGTGGTGTGGTCTGCTAAATAGGGTGTGGTGTGTGGTCTGTTAACTAGGCTGTGGTGTGGTCTGTGTGGTGTGGTGTGGTCTGTGTGGTGTGGTGTGGTCTGTGTGGTGTGGTCTGTGTGGTGTGGTGTGGTCTGTGTGGTGTGGTCTGCTAAATAGGGAGTGGTGTGGTCTTCTAAATAGGGTGTGGTCTGTTAAATAGGATGTGGTGTGGTCTGTGTGGTATGGTCTGCTAAATAGGGTGTGGTGTGGTTTGCTAAATAGGGTGTGGTTTGTCAAAGGGGGGTTTCGCCACTACCTTAGACTCATTTCAAGGCAGTTTCCAAAAGTTGACAAGTTTCTTCATACAGATAGATTAATAAAATCAAACACCCTTTTAATGTGAAGACACAAATCATTGGTGTAGGACGTCTCCAGATTCTTGCTTCAGTCACCTCCGGGCCAAGTGCCACAATTCAGCGCTGTGGCACCACTAGAAGACTTGTGTAGTTAGAGTATTGGTTTCACCGATACATGGATTTAGTAGCAATGGTGGACTATACAGCAATATATACAATCAAGGTATACAACCACAAAAAATAGTGATCAGTCCCTTTAAAAAAACCAAAATAAAATATATACAAAGCTTTGCAGCTTTACATATCTTTAAGGCTTCCCTTTGCAGAATGGAAAGAATAAGTCTGACTTGTATTTAGCCAGTGCATTGTTCCTGCTGCCCGTGACGTCCACCTTCTTCTTTATTTCATGCGCGAGGAGACACACAAGGCCTGGTCTCTTCTCCGTCAGCGAATGTGTCCGTCGCCTCAGGTGTTAGGTAAAAAATGCTAAATATGAAAAAGAAAAGGGCACAGAAATTACGAGAACACCTCAGTCTTCACATAAAGGTCACAAGGAAAAATAGAAGTCTACCAATTTTTAAGATTCACCTTAGAATATAAAAGATCTCATAAGAGGTTAATTGCCCTCCTCGGATCCCACATAATGGAGTCAGCCAGTAAATGTAATCTCCATTTAGTTTCGTTACTGCTGATGATCAGGCGATGGTATACATCTCGCCTCATACAGTGTGTCATGGATACGTTTACTGCAATGACTTGGCTAATTGTCATAATCTGATTATCTGTAATTGGATGAAATAAAGATTCCATGATAACGTATTGATTTGAATGAACATTTAAAGGGAACCAGTCAGAATCTTTAACACCCCAACCTAAAACATTTAATATGATTGTGTAGCCCTTTAAAAGATACCTTGATTCCTATATGACCCCAAAGCACTGCTCCAGTAGTGAGAAATTGTGTTTTGAACTTGTGTTGGTAAGTGCAATATGGTGTGGCGATGCAGTTCTAGCTTCTCAGCCTCACACTGTTTTTGCTACTTAGCAGCAGCCTCTCCTGGCTGACTGACAGGTTGTTTGCTATGGTACACAGCCACTAACCTGTCAGTCAGCCAAGGGAGGACATAGAGTATGAGGCCACACCCCATTGCACTTCCCAACACAAGTTTAAAACACGATTTCTCGCTACTGGAGCAGTGCTTGGGGGCTATAAAAAGATTGAATGGCTTGTCTTTTAAAGAACTATACAATCATGCTAATGGTTTGGAAGGGGTTAAAGTTTGTGACAGGCTCCCTTTAATTTCACCTGTGGTCTCATTTTCTTGAAGAAGGGGCTAGTAGAGCCCTAAAACGCTTTGGACAATAAACTACTGAAAGTCTACACTATTGCTACGATTCCTATGTGAAGAACATTCGGTTTTCTTCCACTATGCTCTCCTACAGAGCCAGTATACGTTGCCGAATGTGCAGAGCATTTTGCAGGATGAATGCTCTGCTGGTTGTTTCACAGCACTGGGTTTCACGCTGGTCCTGGGAGGTGCTCACGCACCTCGTTCCTGGTGATTGCTCTGCTTCATTAGGGAGTGTGTTAGCTCAGGACGCCGCCAGTCGTACTTCCTGTTTACAGTTGTGTTGTTGTCTCCCATGGTGCTCAGTGTTCAGATCTTGGTCTCTCGACTGCGGACTGCTATTTACCCATCTCTGCCTGTCCTCCCCTGTTTCGTTTCTGTTGTGACTTTCTGGCTTCTGACCTCGGACTTCCTGCTGACCTTGGACTGCCTCCTGATCACATCCATGCCTGCTCCCTGTATCTTGTATGTACTCTTCTGGAACCTGACCTTCGGCTTGAATCTCGACCTTGTCTCTGTCTGCCCCCCCCGTGTACTGTCATGCCCTCCTGTTTTATGATCTTGGCCTGTCTGACTATCTCTCCATTTACTGCATATTAGTAGTGTCTAGCACCATCTTGTGGCAGTCATCACAACTGTATTCTCACTGGAGACTCTGCCCTTTTCAGCCTCGGATATCCAAGTATATCTCTACTATTGCGACAATGATATCAAAGACTATAGGACGTGGTGGACAGACAGCCCTAATGTATTGTTCTCAAACTTCCATACGGGTAATATAGTCTAAAGCCCGCTTTACACGCTGCAATATATCTTACAATGTGTCGGCGGGGTCACGTCGTAAGTGACGCACATCCGGCATTGTAAGGTACATTGCAGTGTGTGACAGCTACGTGCGATTGCGATTGAACGTTAAAACATTCACCGCATACACATCGTACCTGTCTCTAGAATTGCACGTCAGATTGTTCAACGTTCCCAGGATAGCACACATCGCAGCGTGTGACACCCCGGGAACAATGAACAGATCTTACCTGTGTCCTGCGGCTCCCGGCCGGTAATGCGGAAGGAAGGAGGTGGGCGGGATGTTTACGTACCGCTCAGCTACGCCCCTCTGCATCTATTGGCCGGCTGCCGTGTGACGTCGATGTGACGCCGAACGTCCCTCCCACTCCAGGAAGTGGATGTTCGCCGCCCACATCGAGGTCGTATGGAAGGTAAGTACGTGTGACGGGGGTTAATCGTTTGTGCTGCATGTTCAACAAATTGAACGTGCTACACATACGATGGGGGCGTTGCCAATCGCATACGAGATCGTATGCGAAATTGCAACGTATAAAGAAGGCTTTATGTAACATGTTGAATAGTTACAGGGTTCACTGCTTTGGCAGTGATGGAAGGCACATGTACAATATATGTTGGTGGACATGTAATTGCTAGGTGGGAGTACACAGGGTGGAGATGAAAACGAGCACCCATAAATGCCATATCATTTTCATCCCACAGGTTACCACTCACATCAGCATTTTAAAAATATAATCTTGGTTTTTATAGAAATCCTTGAAATATAATTTTGATGGAGTAAATATCATTCTGTGAATATAATTCAATGTTGTAGGAAGGAAACCAACAGGATCTCTGGCCTCATCTCTAATGTGCTGCTGAGTCATAAGACACTAATAGCTTCCAAAATCGCACTATCCCGAAATCAATAACTCTCCAGTGACTTACACATCATTGCTCCCGCGAGAAGTTGTCTTTGTTTGCCTGTGGAACAAACAAAATGATAAGAGTTATTTTATGATACTAAAGTTCAGCTGGTGACAAATCCATTTGTGGTCTACAATTTGACCGTCCAAAGTCTCTACAATTTATTCTAAAGAGCAGCTGGTATGTAACCCTCAGAGGGGTCGGTAGGGGGCCATTTGCTAAATCTGCAACTGAGCCCTCATCTACCATGTGCCATTTATAGTACTGGTGTCTTCTTTTATGACTAAAGGGCATATGGGTGCTCTCAGCCAACAAAGCGTGGGTGCATATACCACCAATAATTCTGTTCCTGGTTGTCCGGAATGACTAAAATCAAACCTACTACATCCATATAAAAAGACGGATAATGCTGGATAGTAGATCAAACGGAGTCCAGTGTGCATGATCAACCTCCCTCCACTCAGTCAGGGCCCTTCAAAGCCTGGATTCTCACAAGATTGGTAGGGGCCATGATGGTTGGATACCCAGCAATCAGAGAGATATCACTTATCCTTTGGATAGGAGATAACTTGAGAAGACCCCTTTAAAAGGAAACTATCAGCAGGTTTTTGTTATGTAATCTGAGGACAGCCTTATGTAGGAGTTTAAACACTGAATTCTGCGATGTGTCACTTATTGGCCTTTCTGCTGTTGTTTATTTACAATTAAAGTTTTATCTGCCAGGACTACAGTGCTGGTGAGCAGTTGTCCAACCACGCTCCCTCCAGTAATAAGTAGCTCACTGTCAATAGACAATGTACAAAAAAAAATATAAAAAAGACTAACCCGTACATCCAACAGGTGTGAACAGGTGCTAGCTGAAAATACATTATAACTACAAAACACGTACAGCTTCACTCTAGAACACTGAATAGGTGAACTCTGGTATTGCATTACTGGTAGAGGAATATTTGAATAAAGAGATACTTATATAATGTATTGGCCAATGCATGTGAGCCTGGTAACCAATGGCAAGGTGATCTCTAATATACTGGAACCCTAACTTAAATGCCTCTATCTGGGTTAAAAACCTACATGTCTGGGCAGAAAGGATCCAGCTATAAAGAAGGATGGACACAGCCTGGTTATTTGGTGGAGTGCTCAGTCAGAAAGTAATGCAATATATTGAGATCACCTTGCCGTTAGTTACTGGGTTCACATGCATTGGCCAATACATAAGCTAAGTAACGTATTTTTCATTTTATAAAGCGCACCGGATTATAAGACGCACCCCAAATTTAGAGATAAAAAAGGTAAAAAAAAATAAAAATGGAGTCCGTCTTATACTCCAGCGTTGTCTTACCGGAGGGGGGCAGCAGTGGTGGTAAAGAGGGTCACAGGAGGCAGAGGTTGTGCTGGCAGCAGTGGCAGGTCCGTGGTGGCAGCAGCGGCGGTCAGTGGCGGTAGCAGCAGCGGCGGCGGTCAGTGGCGGTAGCAGCAGCGGCGGCGGTCAGTAGCGGCAGCAGCGGCGGCGGTCAGTGGTGGCACCAGCGGCGGGTCTGTGGTGTCAGTAGCGGAAGCAGTGGCGGGTCCGTGGTGTCAGTGTGGCTTCAGCGGCGGCTCAGTAGTGGAGCAGGCCGGTGCAGTGAGTGTCCCAGTGTCCGCAGTCCCAATTCAAATGATGGCGCCTGGAGCGGCACATGCGCAGATGGAGCTCTCATCCAAGGGCTTCATTTGTGCACGCGCTTACTCCCGGAGCGGCGCATGCACAGATGGAGCTCTCATGCAAGAGCTCCATCTGCGCACGCGCTGACTCCCGGCGCCATCATTTGAACTGGGACACTCACCGCACAGCCACCGCAGTCCGCACAGCCACCTGCCAGCAGGCACGCACAGAGTGGCAGCCAACAGGCCACCTGCCTGCCCCCTTACAGAGAGGCAGCCGGCCTCCAGGACAGAGAGGAAGCCGGCACCAACAGGCACCCGGCCGCCCGCACGCAGCCACAGGCACCCAGCCGCCTGAACGCACCCGGTCGCCGCGCAAATAGCCCCCCCCGGGAAGCTAAATTCGGATCTTAAGACACACCCCTCGTCTTATAATCCGAAACATATGGTATCTCTTTTTTTTATCAAATATTCGTATAGCAGTAATGCCAGAGTTCCCTTATTCATTATTAGCACTCTAGAGCGCAGCTGTATGTATTTTGTAATGTACACAAAAGGCCATGTAGTGGGCGGGGCTAGCTTTCTGAGCTCTGCTGCATGCTACATCTAAGACCTCTGATTATTTTACAACTGTTGCATCCAGTAAACAAAGTGATACATCGTTGGAACCAGAATCTCTTTTCCTACATTATGCTGCTCTTAGATGAAGTAGCAAAAACCTGCTGACAGCTCCCCTTTAAAGAAGTTGATGCTCCTTTTTATCTCATACAATTGAATGAAACCTGCATTTACCTTACAGAAAGAATGGGCATATATCTAAAACTACATAAATCTGGCCAAACCCAATGTTCAGTCTACATCAGTCTTCCCTACAAGCATGTGTATTGCCATAAAGATAAGAAAACATAGTCATCAGACATCTCTAGTGCTAATTATGCCAAGAGTGCATACAATCTGGCATAGTAAAGTTTAACAGGATTATTTGGTCTCACAAGATGTCTAGGAATAGAACAATACTCCTTTCCCTATGTCAATTTGGAGAGGGGGAGCATCAGTTTGTCTCTATGATGACTGTCACAAGGTGGCGCTAGACACTACTTGTACACAGTAAATGTAGAGGTAGTCAGATAAGCCGAGAACATAAACCAGGAAGGCACGATAGTACACGGGGGGCAGACAGAGACGAGGTCAAGATACAAGCCGAAGGTCAGGGTTCTAGGAGAGTACATACAAGATACAGGGAGCAGGCGAGGACGCGGTCAGGGGGAAGTCCGAGGTCAGAAGCCGGGAAGTCACAACAGAAACAGAGGAGGACAGACAGAGACAGGTAAACAACATTCCGGAGTCGAGAGACCAAAATCTGAACACTGAGCACCACAGGAGTCAGCAGCGCAACTGTAAACAGGAAGTACAACTGGCAGCGTCCTGAACTAACACGCTCCCTAATGAAGCAGAGCAATCACCGGTAACGAGAAGCATCTTTGAGAGCACCTCCCAGGACCAGCGTGAAACCTAGTGCTTGTGAAACAACCACCGGAGCATTCATCCTGCAAAACGCTCTGCAGGAGAGCATAGCAGAATGATACAGAATGTTCTGCACATCGGAATAATGACAATCTCCTATCACAACGGAGTTTGCAATAATTCTTGACAGCTTAGTTCAATGACAATAGATTTTCTTTATTTTACGTGGAAGTTGTCCCTTACTGCTACATTGGATAAAAAATATCCAAATATGTATCTCCTGCTGCAATCTCTTTATTTTTAATCAATCATTTGTTGCTGTAAACAACGGAATTTTTTTAATGACGTGATCAGAATAGATGCCGACTTACCCAAAAGATTTTTAAGCAATAACTGAGCCAACAAAATCTAAACTGAAGCAACGTCTACTAAAGGTCACCCACGATGATAATGGCAACCTGCGTTCTCCAGTTCTCCTCTGAGTGTTTGAAAAGCCATTAAAAGCCATTAGTATCTGAGGATACAATTCATGGAGCTAAGTGTCTTGGCCGAATCCCAGAACATTGCACCTCATTCATTCAGCAGCTTATATTACACATTCAGGAAAGATGAGACCATCTAAGAGGATCTGAAAAACGTGACACAAGGCTACTGTAATCACACCGGACATCAAAGCGCCATTCAAATTTTGGACAATGGCAAACCCGAATGGACCGATTCCCGTCGGGGGAGTTTTCCCATGTTTCCGCTATCTCAATAAGAATGGCTTCCTTTGAAGGAAAGCAGCTCTGGAATTTGTAGTAGTAATATTGGGCGGCCTTCCCATACACAACTAGTCTATCAGGCCCATATAAAAGCAGCAAATCTTTTCTGAACTTGCAGTGCTTTGAAAAAGTATTCATTCCCCTGTGATGTTTTCCACATTTTTTCACATTACAACCCCAAATTTAAATATATTGTATTGGGATTTTACGTTCTATACCAACACAACATAGCAAGTATTTGTGAAATGTATAGGAAATGATACAAGGTTTTGTAAATATTTTAAAAATATAAATTTGAAATTTGTGACATGTATTTGTTCTCCTGTAGTCCGATTACCCTAAATAAAATCCTGATTGACCAATTGCATCCAGAAGTCACCTTAATAAATTGGGTCCATCTGTGTACAATTCATGATCAGTATACCTGCAGCTGTTCTGTGACGGCCTCAGAGGTTTGTTTAAGAATCAAACACCATCATGAAAACCAAGGAACACACAAGACAGGTCAGGGATAAAGTTGTGCAGAAGAGTAAAGCAGGGTTAGGTTTTACAAAAAAAAAGCATTAGCTCTGAACATCTCACGGAGCACTGTTCAATCCACCATGCAAAAATGGAAGGAGTATGATACAACTGAAACCTACCAAGACATGGCCGTCCATCTAAACTGACATCCAAAACAAAAAGAGCACTAATTAGAGAAACAGCCAAGAGTCCCATGGTCACTCTGGAGAAGCTGGAGAGATCCACAGCTCAGGTGAGAAAATATATTACTCGTATACTCCACAAATCTGGTCTTTATGGAAGACTGGCAAGAAGAAAAACATTTTTAAAAACAAGCTATAAGAAGACCCATTTGCAGTTTGTAAAAAGGCATTTAGGGGATACAGCCAGCATATGGAAGAAGGTGCCTCATGATGAGACCAAAGTAGAACTTTATGAGCTAAATGCAAAACATAATATGTGGTGGAAAACTATCACTGCACATTACCCTGAAAACACCATCCCCACCGTCAAACATGGTGGTGGCAGCATCATGCCATGGAGATGCGTTTCTTCAGGAGGAACATGGATACTAGTCAGAAATGATAGAAGATGGATGGAGCTAAATACAGGGCAATCCTGGAGAAAAAAACGTAGCAGCTACAAAAGACATTAAACATACTACCAGAGCTATAATGCATGATTTAAATCAAACCATATTCATGTGTGAAAGGCTCAGTCACAGTCCAGATACAGATCACATTGAGAATCTGTGACAAGACTTGAAAATTGGCGTTCATAGACGCCTCCACCCAACCTCACTGAGCTAGAGAAATTTTGCAAAGAATAATAGGGAAAACTTTCAGGCTCTAGATATGCAAAGCTGGGAGAGACATACCCCAAAAGAGTTGTGGTAGTAATTTGAGCGAAAGGTGGTCCTACAAATTATTGACCTAAAAGGGGTTGAATACAAACACCGGCACTATTTTCAGATTTATATTTTTAAAATATTTAGAAAGCCATGTGTCTTTTCCTTTACACATCACACATGCTTTCTACTTTGTGTTGGCATATCACACAAAATCCCAATAAAATATATTTAAGTTTGTGGGTGATGTTCATCGGGTATGAATAATTTTTCAAGGCGCCGTAAATACATGTATTATGGACTTAAAATCATTTTTGCAGTTGGGTTTTATTACAAATTTTGGACTATTTTCCTTTTAAAAGCTATTTCCCTGAACATTTAATTTTGATGTGTGAACAAAATAAGCTTGCTGATGGATTCTCACAAGCATGATTCTGGTTCTGCTCTAGTACACTATTCATTTGTCCTAACGCTTAGTTTCTTATATGTCTTGGTTTCTGCACTTCCTCACTTATACCCCCCTCCTACACATTCTGTGCCTTGTCTCTATATCAGCCCCTCTCTCCTTCCCTCTCTCATGTACAACATTGAGGCCTAAAGCCCGCTTTACACGCTGCAATGTATCTTACAATGTGTCGGCGGGGTCACGTCATAAGTGACGCACATCCGGCATCGTAAGGTACATTGCAGTGTGTGACAGGTACTTGCGATTGCGATTGAACGGTAAAACGTTCATCGCACGCACATCGTTCATTTCTCTAGAATTGAACATCAGATTGTTCATCGTACTCGGGGTAGCACACATCGCAGTGTGTGACACCCCGACACGATGAACAGATCTTACCTGCGTCCTGCGGCTCCCGGCCAGCAATGCGGAAGGAAGGAGGTGGGCAGGATGTTTACGTCCCGCTCAGCTCCTCCCCTCCGCTTCTATTGGCCGGCTGTCGCGTGACGTCGCTGTGACGCCGGACGTCCCTCCCACTCCAGGAAGTGGACGTTTGCCGCCCACAGTGAGGTCATATAGACGGGTAAGTACGTGTGACGGGGGCTAATCATTTGTGCAGCACATTCAACAAATTGAACGTGCCGCACATACGATGGGGGCGGTTATGATCGCATACGATATCGTATGCTGGATCGTAAGGTGTAAAGCAGGCTTTACTAACATTTTTTAACCATTCAAAACCATCCACTACCCCCCCACAGCACACAAAACGCTCACACAAAACACTGAATCTCCTGCTCTTTCTCTTTTTCCTCCTCCTCCTAGCTGCTGGTGACATCTCCCCCAAACCCGGGCCCCCATCCTTTAGTACATATAACTCTCATCCTGCAACACATAGAAACCCTGCTCATCTTATCAATATCCAGTGCTCACCTTCTCCTGCCCCTTTTAATTGCGCACTCTGGAATGCAAGGTCAGTGTGCAACAAACTCCTCTACATTCATGACTTTTTCCTCTCCAATTCCCTGAACCTTCTTGCTCTTATAGAAACCTGGATCTGTACCGCCCCGGGGCTGCCGAGCCGCTCAGGTCCGTGCTCGTCGGTGGGTGGCTCGAGCTCCTCCCGGACCCGGGGGTCACGTCGCTCTGGAAGCGAGTTGGCGCTACGTGTAGGGATTTCGGTGGAGTTTAAAGGTATACGTGACGCCACCCACGGGTTGTGGTGAATGTGGACACCACCGCTGCCGTTAACTAGGCTCCCGGGGATGATGTTATGCAGCCTGGTGTTAACCCCTCCGTGGGCAGGGGGTGATGGTCCCGGGGCCCAGTGGTGGTGAGGTGCGGGCAAGATGGTGTGGTGTGGTGCGCGGCCCGAGGGCACTGTTGTACTCACTATGACAGATACACTGGAATCTTTGGTAAACCAAAAAGGAGGGTGGTCGGTGCCCGTAGCCGGCTGCGCTTTGCCCCTTTCTCAGGTTGGTGGTTCCCGCCTTTCTCCTGCACCTCTTTGTAGAACTTGACTGCCTATGCTTCCGCAACGGTAGTCTGCTCCCCGGCTTGATGTGTGTCGGGGAATCCATTTGCCCGCAGGCGCTGGCCCGTGGGAACTCTCTGCCTGTGCGGTGGCTTTTTATTCCCCTCGGTGGGCTGTTGCCGTCTTTCGGGTCTTGGGACGGGAAAGGACCTAAGGTCCAGACCTCAATCAGTGAATTCAATGTGGTCCAGTGGCTTCTGGACCTCGTTCTGGGTCTGAGTACCCCTCCTGGTGCTCCGGTTTCCAGTTGGCTCCCCGGTACGGTTCCGGCGGGCCACTACCCTGTCCCGGTCCCTTACGGTTCCACCAGCCGTCTTCCTGGCTCCTGCAGGCGGCAACCACCGTCTGCCTCCTTGCCACGGTACCAGGGCTACGACCCCGGCACCGGTCAGTGTTGTTGCTGCAGACCTGACGCCACAGGCCTGCTGCACTTGAACTCCACTCCACTGTCAGACTGATTTGAACTAACTGAGACTGCTCAACTTGAACTGCCTGTTTGTTTCCTGTCTCAGGCCCTCTGGACTCCTCGGTGGGCATGGCCAACTGCCTGGCTCCGCCCCCTGGTGTGGCCATTGAACACTGAGAGAGATGACAAGGTTTTGTAGGTTGGCTGCTGTCACCTTATTAGAGGCTGGTGTTTGTGCAGGGGGTCTACCTGTGACTACCTGGCTAGTCCAGGGCGTCACATTCCCCCTTGGTTTAATGCAGACCGTCCGCAGGCTGCCCGACCACCACCGGTTTATTTTTATTTGCTGAAAGATAAAACGGGGAAAACACAAATACAAGTATACTAAACTTTGTACAATTCAGGCGTATATGGAAATCATCCCTTGTGGGAGGCACATTTTTAAACGTTGCATAATAAAACATTTTTATTTAACGGGAACAGGACCAGGTCCTTCAGTCACCCACCCAAACAAACCTAGCCTTGATGCCTCCTCTAGGAAACAGGCAGCACCCCTTTTCCCCAGTCCAGGGACAGGAACGGGCCCAGGTGTTGCCCAAACGGGCCGGGTAATAAGTTCCTTACTCGGCAGTCTCTCAGAGGCCCCACGTCCAGGGAACCCCTGACCCGGAGGGTTGTCACCGGTTGCATTGGTGACTGGACCTCGGCCTCCTCTGCTGCAGGTCCTTCCTCCAGTCTGCCTCTCCGAAGGCTGTGGGATCTGAAGGGTGGTCAGGGAATTATTTACAAGCCAAAAAGTTATTGGGTGGCCTGCAAGTTCACAGCCTTGTCCATGTTGGAATGGGGTAAAACAGTAAAGTCCCAATGGGGACGGGCAGCATAGTCCCAATGGGGACAACAACTGGGGTAGCCGAGATCCGATACCTTTTACTCCTCATCATCATCATGGTCAGAGGGCGGCGGAGAGAGGCGGACGTGCAGCTGAGCACCCATGTACGCCCTCCTTACACTCAAGGCTTGCACGGAGATCTGGGACATCTGGGATTCAGGGGTCTCATCGTGAACGGGTCCTGTCTCCTGACGGGTCGGCGGGTCTGCGGGTCTGAAAGGGTCTGCATGGTCTGGTCCTGCCGGGGTGCTTTCCCTGAGGCGGGCCTCTCGTTCGCCTGCACTACAGCCGCCATCTCTTGTATCTCCTGCTTCCAGCCCAGAGCCTGCTGCATCGACCCGACCCATACCTGGATACAGAACTGCGCCAACTTTCTTTCCAGCTACGTCGCCGTCCCTGGCGGCCCCATGCCGCCTCAGCTCCAGCGTCCTGGGCGGGGGCCGCAGCCTCCTCCGTTGATCGCCCCCTCTGGCTCCAAACTGACTATCGGGAGGCCTTTTGGGCCGGGCGCCTCGCTCGCTGCCCACGCGGGAAATGTAGCTTTTCCTTTTCCGCCGGCGTCCTTCCCTGCATGCGGATCCCCGCAGGCCGATGAGGCGGACCCCGCTGCGGTGCTGGTAGCAGCGGACCGGGCAGGGGAGCAGTGGTGATCGACACGGACAACGGGGGAGGCAGTATAGGGGGTCAGGGCAGACCGGGTCCCTCAGCCGCAGTGGCCGGTCCCTCGGGGACATAGGGGCGTGGGTCGCCCACCCACTCCTCTAAGGTTGCCTCCACTTCGTACGCACGTGCGACCGCAGACAGCTACTCCACCTCGGCTGTCCATCGCTCCATCAGGAGACACACCTGGGCCTGGTTGCGGTGACATATTGCCGCTGTCCGGGCTTCCACCCACGCCGCTGTTCCAGGCGCGGGCTCCGGGAATTCTGGCTTGCCGGACGGGGCGGACATGTTGCCTTGGGGTCCAGGAACACAACGGGTGGTAGAGTCCTGGAGTCCCTGCCCTTTATCTACTCGGTCACATGGCACGGGATCTTCACCCGCCCCCCTTGGTCTTTTCGGGGCACTCCGCTTTCTTTCTGTTCAGCTTCACTTTTCAGCCGCACAAACTTCTGCACCACTCTGTTCCCAGGGGGCAGGCCTTCATCTCACACGCTCTTTTCGCGGGGAAGACGGGCCTGGCAGGAAACTTCGCACCAAGGGATAGTAACAAGATGGCGGATTCTGAAATTTTTCAACGGGTCACCGCTGACTTCTGCTTCAAGGCGCACTTTCACCGGTATGTGGATGGGTTCAATTCTGTTTGTGACGCCAGAAGAGTCAATGTGTACTGCTCGGGTACGTGCTTGTCGGTGGGTGGCTTAAGCTCCTCCCGGACCCGGGGGGTCATGTCTCTCTGGAAGGGAGTTAGCGCTACATGTAGGGATTTCGGTGGGGAAGCTTCACGGCCGAGTCAGTGGAGTTTAAAGGTGTAAGTTCGTGACGCCACCCATGGGTTGTGGTGAATGTGGACACCACCGCTGCCGTTAACTAGGCTCCCGGGGACGATGTTATGCAGCCTGGTGTTGACCCCTCCGTGGGCAGGGGGTGATGGTCCCGGGGCCCGGTGGTGGTGAGGTGCGGGCAAGATGGTGTGGTGCGGTGCGCGACCCGAGGGCACTGTTGTACTCACTATGACAGATACACTGGAATCTTTGGTAAACCAAAAAGGAGGGTGGTCGGTGCCCGCAGCCGGCTGCGCTTTGCCCCTTTCTCAGGTTGGTGGTTACCGCCTTTCTCATGCACCTCTTTGTAGAACTTAACTGCCTATGCTTCAGCAACGGTAGTCCGCTCCCCGGCTTGATGTGTGTCTGGGAACCCGTTTGCCCACAGGCGCTGGCCCGTGGGAACTCTCTGCCTGTGCGGTGGCTTTCTATCCCCCTCGGTGGGCTGTTGCCGTCTTTCGGGTCTTGTGACGGGAAAGGACCTAAGGTCCAGACCTCAATCAGTGAATTCGACATGGTCCAGTGGCTTCTGGACCTCGTTCTGGGTCTGAGTACCCCTCCTGGTGCTCCGGTTTCCAGTTGGCTCCCCGGTTCGGTTCCGGTGGGCCACTACCCTGTCTCGGTCCCTTATGGTTCCACCAGCCGTCTTCCCGACTCCTGCAGGCGGCAAACACCGTCTGCCTCCTTGCCACGGTACCAGGGCTACGACCCCGGCACCGGTGAGTGTTGTTGCTGCAGACCTGACGCCACAGGCCTGCTGCACTTAAACTCCACTCCACTGCCAGACTGACTTGAACTAACTGACAGACTGCTCAACTTTAACTGCCTGTTTGTTTCCTGTCTCAGGCCCTCTGGACTCCTCGGTGGGCGTGGTCAACCGCCTGGCTCCGCCCCCTGGTGTAACCATTGAACACTGAGAGAGGTGACAAGGTTTTGTAGGTTGGCTGCTGTCACCTTATTAGGGGCTGGTGTTTGTGCAGGGGGTCTACTTGTGACTACCTGGCTAGTCCAGGGCGTCACAGATCCAGCACTCAGACACTACCGCTGCTGCTGCTCTCTCACACGGTGGGCTCCAATTCTCACATACTCCAAGACCTGAGAACAAATCAGGAGGAGGTGTTGGTCTGCTCCTCTCATCACAGTGTGCCTTCCAGGTCTTCCCCTCCAGTACCCTCACTCATGTTTCCGTCTTTTGAAGTCCACACCATTAGACTCTTCAAACCATTCTCCCTGCAAGTGGCAGTTGTGTATCGCCCTCCAGGCTCCTCCCATCAGTTCCTTGATCATTTTGTCACTTGGCTTCCACACTTTTTATCCTGTGACCTTCCCACTCTCATCATGGGAGATTTCAACATCCCTATTGACGACCCACTCTCACCATCTGCCACCCATTTTCTTTCTCTAACCTCATCCTTTGGCCTCTCACAGCTCACTAAGTCTCCTACACATGAGGATGGGAACACACTGGACCTGGTCTTCTCCCGCCTCTGCACTCTTCATGACTTTCACCAGTTCCCCTCTCCCATTCTCTGACCACAACCTTCTCTCCTTTTCCATCACAAACGGTCTTCAAACTCGAGACACCCCCACTTATCGCCCATACAGAAATCTAAGCGCCATCAATACCCAGCTGCTAATGAACAATTTGCAGTCATCCTTGGCTCCCATCTCCTCCCTCTCCTGCGCAGACTCTGCAGTGTCACATTATAATAAGACATTGCAGAGTGCCCTGGATGAAGCTGCACCAGCTACATGCAGAAAAAAACCACACAGGCAGCAGCAGCCCTGGCACATGCTTCAAACACGTTTCCTACAGCGCTGTTCTAGGTGTGCTGAGCGTTTGTGGAGAAAATCCTTCTCAGTTGAAGACTTCATCCACTATAAGTTCATGCTCAAAACCTATAACTCTGCTCTCCATCTGGCTAAACAAGTATACTTTACCACTCTCATCACTTCATTAGCCAACAATCCTAAACGACTCTTTGAAACCTTCCACTCCCTCCTGAGCCCTAAAGCACAGACCCCAGTCACCAACTTAAGCTCTGATGATCTGGCTACTTTCTTCTTACAAAAGATCAATGACAGCTGCAAAGAAATCTTTGAAAAATCCCCTCAGAGCCTGAATCCCCTCCTCTCCCGCACCTCAAGCTCACTATCAATATTCGAGCCAGTCACAGAAGAAGTGACGCCTCTCCTTGCCTCTTCCCGCCCAACAACATGCACCAGTGACTCTCTTCCCTCACATCTCCTTGAGGCTCTCTCCCCAGCTGTCACTACTTATCTAACCAAAATGTTTAACCTCTCTCTTTCATCAGGTATCTTTCCTTCATCATTTAAACAAGCGATCATAACCCCTCTACTTAAAAAACCTTCCCCCAATCAGAACTGTGCAGCTAACTATAGACCAGTCTCTAACCTTCCCTTTATCTCTAAGCTCCTGGAACGCTTGGTCCACTCTCGGCTAATCCGATATTTATCTGAAAATTCACTTCTCGATCCCTCTCAATCTGGTTTCCGCTCTTTACACTCCACCGAAACGGCCCTCACCAAAGTCTCAAATGATCTATTAACAGCAAAATCTAAAGGCCACTATTCCCTATTGTTTCTCTTGGATCTTTCAGCTGCTTTTGACACTGTGGATCACCAACTTCTCCTCACCATGCTCTGCTCTATTGGCCTCAAGGACATCGCTCTCGCCTGGTTCTCCTCCTATCTCTCTCCGACCGCTCCTTCACTGTTTCCTTTGCTGGCTCTTACTCCACTCCTCTCCCCCTCACCTTTGGGGTTCCTCAAGGCTCAGTCTTGGGCCCTCTCCTTTTCTCTCTATACATCGCCCCTATTGGACAAACCATCAGCAGATTCGGTTTCCAATACCATTTCTATGCTGATGACACCCAATTATATACATCATCTCCAATCATCACACCTGTTTTGTTACAAAAGACCAGAGATTGTCTATCTGCTGTCTATCAAAGCATGTCCTCCCTCTATCTGAAACTGAATCTCTCCAAAACTGAGTTTCCTGTGTTTTCTCCCTCTACCAACCAATCTACACCCGACATTTCAATTACCTTTGATGATTTAATCATTATTCCCAAGCAGCATGCTAGCTGTTTTGGGGTCATATTTGACTCAGAACTCTCCTTCATTCCCCATATACAATCACTCATTCGCACATGTCGCCTACATCTCAAAAACATCTCCAGAATCCGACCATTTCTTACTTTCGAAACTGCAAAAACCCTTACTGTCGCTCCTATTCATTCCCGCCTGGATTACTGCAACTCTTTATTGATTGGTCTCCCCCGGACCAAACTCTCCCCTCTCCAATCCATCTTGAATCCAGCAGCCAGGGTCATATTCCTGTCCAACCGCTTCACCGATGCCTCTACCTTGTGCCAGTCACTACACTGGCTACCTATCAGCTACAGAATACAATACAAACTCATATCCCTCACCCACAAAGCTCTGCACAGCTCTGCACCACCATATATCTCATCCCTCATCTCTGTCTATCATCCTACCCGCCCCCTTCGTTCCGCAAATGATCTTAGACTAACATACTCCATAATATGAACCTCACACCTCCATCTCCAAGACTTTTCTCGTGCCACGCCAGTTTTCTGAAATGCACTACCCCAAAGAATGCGACTAATGTCCAGCTTCCAAGTTTTTAAGCGTACATTAAAAACACATCTCTTCAGACAAGCTTATCATAATAACTTACTAACCTAACTCTCCCCCGTCCCACCTTCTAAATACTCGTAACCTTCTCTCTCCTATGTCTGTCATCACATCCTACATAAAACCAATAGCACGTAAGGGCACCCAAAAGGTTACTGTCTAAAGACCAGATCATTCATCTTTATATGTAACCAATTAACTAGCATAACAATGGCCGTCCAGATCTACAAGTGTGCTTCACCTCTTGTGTCCCCCTTTTCCCCATAGATTGTAAGCTTTCGAGCAGGGCCCTCATTCCTACTGTAGCTGTTGAATTATGTACTATTTTGTTTTGTATTGGTCTATACAACCCCCCACCGGATTGTAAAGTGCTGCGGAATATGTTGGCGCTATATAAATAAACTTTATTATTATTATTATTATTATTATTATTAAACTCATTCTGCAGCCAGCAATAGGCTATGCAACAAATTAGTAGGCAAATGGTGCAAAATATTTAATGACACCAAGATGCAAAAAATGATTTAACTCCATATACTTGCACATGGTCTGTATTTTTTTTCGATGGGGTTTTGTAACTACTGTCCTGGCCCAAAGCTTGGGTTGTGGGTGTGGATGGTGTGACATCAGGGTCTTGGACATGAGATAGGGACACGCTGGGGGCCCAGACCTCACTATCAAGTGTACCTCTGGATTGAGGGTCAGCTCAGAGTACTACCTAGTCTGATTGCCAGCTTAGGGGTCCCTATCTAGTCACATCCTAGTCACCAGTTTGACAGTATCATATTGCAATATCTATTACGAACTCTAAACATTTCTTCGATTCTCTCTTATACATATACTTTCACGCATATAATGATTGCACTCTATCAGGACCACATGTATTTGACAAACATCCCGCTGTTAATTTATTAAAATTGTTCTTGGTGGTCACTATGCACTTTGTTTTCCACAATAGTGGCACTAAAACAATCTAGAGTTTTAGAAATTGTGGCAAAAAACGCTATGGTTAAGAAAAAAGTATACCAGGGTTGCAACATGTAAAGAAAGCCTAACAAGGTCCAACACGGCTAACGTCTGTATCGGGAGGTGAGCGACTCTTATAACGTCTCCTTGCACATATCTACAAGGAAAACACAATAGGCACAATAGGCAGATACTGTACGCATGTCCTATTCTAATGAAAAGGACAGGTGAACGATACCTGGTGATTGTGCACGTCCTGACAAATATGTGCAGATGTGACAACTTTAGCGCCACTCATCTCTTGGTGTCACAACAAAACATAATTATGTCACCACAAGTCTTGTTCTATTTTTTGAGGGGTGAGAAGTATGTTGTATGTGGGCTGGTGGGTCCTGTATGCTAGGGCATAATTGTTTTTTCAGTATCTCCCCAATTCACACTTTGAAATGGGAAGTTGCAGCAGAAGATAACTGTGTACAAAGCCTGAGGCTGGGTTCACATAGCATTTTTGGCAATGGTCAGTGACTCCATCAGGGTTTATGTCTGATACCCTGGAAAACGGGATTCAGACGTTTGCGCTGATGAGGCCATTGATTATGTTAAAGCAGGCAGGGTTCCAGTTTTGCTGTTGGAAATCCTTTTCATTCGTATCCACCAAACTTTTCTGTTGGATGGAAGGAGGAGAGCCCAGACACATTCCTTGCACAGGAGCCCTCTGCAGTCTGTGTCCAGAAAATAGTCACACTGAACAGTGTCCAAAATGGAAGAACAGACAAGCAAAGGCCACATGGTCAGCACTGAAAGTCTACATGTGGCTACATGGTCAGCACTGAAAGTCTACATGTGGCTACATGGTCAGCACTGAAAGTCTACATGTGGCCACATGGTCAGCGCTGACAGCCTGCATGTGGCCACATGGTCAGCACTGAAAGTCTGCATGTGGCCACATGGTCAACACTGAAAGTCTGCATGTGGCCACATGGTCAGCACTGAAAGTCTGCATGTTTGGGCCTTGTTCTATGCACAATATTATTGGTAATCACCTGGATTTCCGAATTTTCTCCACTTGCTCCTTTTTGCTTGCCTTGTCCTCTTAACTGAAGCATGTCTATCCTTTCCCGTTGTGCAGCTGTCTGCTCCGGAGCACTACTCCTTCTATCTTTGGTTCCTTTACTCTTGGATGAATTTTTATCAGCCATCCCCTCTATATGGTTATGTCCATTGATGTTGATCACAGCTTCCTTGACCTCTGATTTAGCCAATCCCACTAATTCTGGTCCATTTTGTGAGAGCCCTTGTGTCTCAAAAGCTTGTTGTAGCTTGATACCATTTTTAGTTTTGGTTTCCGGCTGTCCGTCTGCATCTTTGTCAAAAGAAATGGGATCGCTGGAGATGTTTTGGTCATCCTGAGCCCCTTGAATACTGGATTTCTTTCCGATATGAGTCACTCTGAATCTATAAAGGACACAAATGCATAAATAAAATGATCAAATATTGATTGGAATTGCAAAAAAATATATATAGAAATGTAAAATTAGACCTTTTGCACAATTATTCACACCAAAGGGTAAAGAGACTTGTCCACCAAAATGTATTTTCAGAATATTCTGGTTAATATAGCAAACTGACATGATCTGACTAATGCTATCCATTCCTGACAAGTTAGTTGCCAAGGACACACTGCTTAACAACCATTAATTAACATGGTTGTCAAGCAGAAAATACTTAGCAACCACAGACCTCATATTGATTCATATTGTTTTTCCCTGCATTTTTCGCTCATTGGTGATGAAAAACGCATAAAAATACACCAAAAATGCATGTGTTTCTGATGTTTTTTGGCCACATTTTTTTTGGCTACAGAGTGCATTTTTGTGGTTACCACAAAAATGCAGCATGCGGACGTACCCTTAAAAGATATATCCGGGATTTCTTTTTCTCTTAAATGTGCCCAAGAACTACAGGCAGGTAGTTGCTACCTACCTACCTGCCTCTTGTGCCTGCTGCTGTCCTTTGCCAGCACACAACGATCTCAGACCGCTCCTGCTGGCAATACAATGGCTTTGTCAACAGAGCAGAGGTTTCTTTTACGCTCTGCTCTGTGGACCTGACAGGACTGGCAACATCATGCTGATTGACCACCGGCTACCCGCTGCCTAACTGGGGGAACTGGCTGTCAATCAGCATGAAGTCGGCTGTCCCGCCAATCTACAGAGGAGAGCGGAAAAGAAGCCTCTGCTCTGTTGACGCGAAATCAGCAGAAGCGGCTGGATCGCTGCCAGGAGCAGTCTGGGAAAGCGGATTCACATCTGCACCAAAAATGCATAAAATAAGGGGAAAACGGATAAAAAAAATGCAGTAAACACACAATAATCAGAGAAGATTGTTATTGCATCATGTGGTGCGGACACCTGCAGAAAAAAAGCAGTAGACAAAAATGCAGCATTTACGATACATGTGAATATGGCCTCAGCGCTACATTTTTAAGGGTTTTATAAAGAAAAATAATCAATCATGCCTTGTTTTTATGCCATTATCCAAATACCTTAAATAATCTGATCTCTGTTATTCGCGTTGTTGTGACTACAGGGACACCAAGTATGTCCATGTTAAAAGCGCATTAAATGTCATTATTTTAATTGTTTTTCATTATTTTTTTTAGTAATTATAGGAAGAAAAACAATCTCTATTTTATTATCCTTCCAGAATATAGTAACATATATTGCACATAGCAGTGAATTTCTATCTCTATACCAGTATAATCTGCCTGTGGAGTCAGAACCTGCACTGCAGCTTCAACTATACAAAATTCTCACAGTGACATCAGTAGTGCCTGTGGCTGAATGCTCTATCTGCTGCTTGCAACTGTAGAAGTTGTTGGTCTAAGGGGTACTTTACACGCTGCGACATCGCTAGGAACAAAATCTGATTATTTCATCTCCTCTAGAATATAGGTACATAGAAATGCTCTGCTGTTTACAGATGTATCTTTATGTATCTGCATAATCTGCTTCTGGGTTCCCTATCTGCACTGCAGGTCAAGTATACCAAATTTGCCTAGCTCTTTCACATGGCTCATTGGTAGTGCTGCTAACTATAGACAAGGAGTTCTGGAGTTTGAGTCTCAGCGAGGCCAAAGAAGGGAACTGCTTTTTTATTTTATCTGCATGCAGAATATCCGGCACCATCCTCAAGGAGGCGCTATTGAGCAGGCGAGGAGAGGTGAGAGGACGTTGGGACAAAAGCCCCGACTGCTGGGAAAGTGGGATTGAGCCCTTAAATGGGGACACAATCTGGAATGGTTGGGAGTTATGATAATTAATTAGGCCTTTCACAAATGGGGAACTGGAGCGAATCGCATTGAAAGAACAAGGGGGCTTAAACTATTCTTACTGTCTTACTGGCATAATGATCATATTTTTCCTAAAGCAGATTACAGTAGAAAGGCTTTTTACAAGCACATAAAGTGTGCTGATAATATAATGCTAAAATCAATATATCTTATTGTAGTTGTATAATTAAATTTCAGACATAATTGTTGAAATGGATTATAAATGTAGTTTACAAAGTTATCTCAAAAGTGGAAAGTAGTATAAGACAAAAACTACTTGAGTCGTTGGGCTGTGTATAATATTGTAGCTAAGCTCTATTTACTTAAAGGGGTAGTCCACTATGTATATTTTGATGATCTATCCATAAAATTAATGGGGCTCCGACACCTGGCAAACCTCACTGATCAGCTGTGATCTTCTCGTGGGGCAGTGTACAGAGCGGAACTCCACAGCGCCATACACTGGTGGGAGCTGTCTGTACTGCAGATCGGCTCCTATTCTCTTCTCTTTCAGATGCACTGTTTGCTTTTGGCTGTCGCTGGAGGAGATCACAACTGGTCAATGGGGTTGTCGAACCCATAATAATCTTATATTGATGACTTGTGCTTCGGATAGGTCATCAATTTAAAAGTAATGGACAACCCCTCCTCTGCAATACCAGAAATGGACCATGGACAAGAGCGAAGATATTTTTGGAAACAGAAGATATGAATATAGGAGCATATAGGCATAGGTTTTCCAGGAGGACGACAGATCAGCAAGTGTATAAACATGTATATATGTACAGTATTGTACACTCTTTTTGCAACTAATAGTATATATCTGTATTTATAATGGACTTATAGGGAATATGGACATCAGAGGTTTTGACCCTCCACTCAAAACCTCCATTCTATGAATCACATTGGAAAACTGCTAAAATATCAGCACATCTAATCCATCCATTACAATTTTCATGTAGTAGTCACTTGATGGAAAATGACCAGAAAGTGGTCATTTTCCCCCCAAATCAGCTATGGGCAGTGGCATTTCATGAGCACCCCTATTAAGGGATATTTCAACGGATTTCTTCTAGGACATGACGATACAGTATGATAGTTTAGTAAGTAGGCAATACCTTCCAACAGAGAATACCGTGACCTCTCCTGGATGTGCCTTTCCTTTGCTGTCCTTCGATCGGCCCATACGATGTAACAAACTTCTTTTCTTCCGCGTACAATGCATACAGGGGGCTTGAGTGGATCCAAGATGTACTGTGTGGTGATGAGGAGGTCCGGCATCCTGGCTTTCACGATGTGGACATAAACTGGCAAAAGAAAGATGACAAAGCAAGATGACTCTTATCAACTTTGGGCAATTGATGCAATTTTGAACCTAAAGGCCCAGTTACACGCAACGACGTATCTAATGATATATCGCCGGGGTCACGGATTCCGTGACGCACATCTGGCATCGTTAGCGACGTCGTTGCATGTGACAACAAGGAGTGACTGTTAACGATGGAAAATACTCACCTTATCGTCCATTGTTGACACATCGTTCCTTTTCAAAAAATCGTTGATTGTTGAGCTCGCAGGTTGTTCGTCGTTCCCGAGGCAGCACACATTGCTACATGTGACACCCCGGGAACGACAAAAAAACGCTTATCTGCGGCTGCCGGCAATGCGGAAGGAAGGAGGTGGGCGGGATGTTACGGCCGCTCATCTCCACCCCTCCGCTTCTATTGGGCGGCCGCTTAGTGACACCGCTGTGACGCCGTGATGTGTTAGCCAGCAACAGCGCTAGGCAGGTAAGTCCATGTTACGGCTCCTAACGACATTGTGCGCCACGGGCATCGATTTGCCCGTGACGCACAAACGACGGGGATAGGTGCTTTCACCAGCGATATCGCTAGCGATATTGCTGCGTGTAGAACCCCCTTTAAGGATGATTTAGACAAAATAATAATAATCAGGAACAGGCGTTTGTTAGAACCCTCGTTTGGTAATTATGAGTTTGTGTAAATATGCCAGAAATTTTCCAACAAATAAACCAAGAAAAATAATTGTGTGAGGGGCCTGACAAATTACTAACGCATGCGCAAAACGCTACTTAGTTGTGTGATTGGACAACTCATGCAAGCAGCAAACGGCCACCGATTGGCTTGCATTTAGTCGATCGGTGATCATTTAATAATCATGGTCTTCTTGTGTAAACAAGAAAGATAAGAAAATCCCAACCTGGAATATCCCACAGCCCATATCCTAAAATACTAGTCCCCTTTTAATATTCTCATTTCTGTCATTCCCATTGCAAAAATTATGCAAACTGTGAAACAGTGTGGGCAAATTTTTATGTCAATTATTATTGAGTTGTACACTACTTTTACATTGATGGCCTATCCTTAAGATAGGTCATCAATGTCTGATCAGCCAGGGTCAGCTGTTCTCGGTACCGGCAGTAGGTGGCCGAAAATGCTCAGTTCCGGAGCTGCGTCAACTGATAGCAGCCGCGATCGGATTCTGTATATCAGCCTCCTATTCAAATCAATAGGAGGAAGATGTGCAGTACCCGGCCGCGGCCGCTATCAGAAGATGGGGCATCTCCGAAACTAAGCATTTCTGGCCGCCAGCTACCACAGCCGACACCATAGGCAGCTAATTGGCGGGGGTGCCAGGTGTCGGATCCCTGACAGCCAGATACTGATGACCTATCCTGAGGACAGGCCATCAATGTAAAAGTAGTGGACAACCCCTTTAATTTCTATGTTGCAAAGCCTCACATTCACGGGAGATTTCCCTGTGAGGGGTCCAACAGTGGGTCAAAACCTGCCATTCAGTAATGACTGTTATTTAAAAAAAATAGTGTTGGATCCTGTCTCCAAGGGCTGAAAGTAGCAATCTGTGCCTATGGTCTGTACGTAAACTATAATTCAAATATGTAACATCACCTTTAAATTTGTGAGCAGAAAACAGGAATTCTCCCATCATGATCTGCCCTTGAAACTCACGGCAAGTTCATCATTTTCTGCCTATTAATAGTCTTTGCCTCAAAGCTCCATAGTGCAGCAATGACCGTGGCTAAAATAACTACTCTTAACAATATTGCCTCATACTGGGAATATGAAATGTTCGGAAGAATCCCCTGTTGTGCTGACGGCAACTGTAATAATACGGAATTTTTCAAAGGAAGGCTAAAAACCTTTTGTAGCTAACTTTTTCAATGGTTTATTTATTGGGTTGGCCTTTGTGTAATTCTTCAAAAAAGAAAAATCACAGAAAAGGAAATAATTTCTAAATATTTCCAAAAAGACTGAATTGTGAAACGTCATAGATTTTCAGCCTTGATGACCATGACCCAAAGTAAGTATCATAAAAGAAAAGTGATATTTGTCTGTAATACACATTCGAATAAAGCAGATCCAATCCACTGATTTTGCAGGACCAGATGGCTACCTGATGTGTATGTGGGCCTCTCAACGTTTCTTCGACAGAGGATGTTATTGGAGTTAAAGGGGTTGTCCCATGAACAAAATGCATTTTAATTAATAGATTTTGTAATAATAAATTCCACAATTAGATGTGTTAGGAAAAGTCCCTGTGCTGAGGTGATAGTACTATAGTATGTACGTCACTTCTATGTACTATGTAATGCAGGGGTCTCAATCTCGGCTGGGTATATGGGCTGCACATAGGACAAAGTGGCATTTTTATTGGTACTATATTTTTTTTTCTATACACCTTTGGAGCATTGTTTTTGAACATTTTTTGCTTCTTCATTATAACGAACGTGCACGTTTTTTTTTTAAATAAAAAAAATGTGATGGTAAAAACATTTTCATGCTTTATTTTATTTATTTTTTTTAATTTTATCCTCTTTTTGTAAGCAATATAGTTTTACAATTAGCACCATATAGTAATTTTGGCCAACATCGTGTTGTAGTTTCCATCCTGGTCCCCATCCTGTAGTAATGTGCCCATCCTTGTCTTCTTGAAGTAATGTGCCCATTAATCTTGTAGTAATATGTTAATCCTTGTGCCCATCCTTGTACCCATACTATAGTAATGTGTCCATCCTTGTCCCCATTCTATAGTAATGTGCCCATCCATGTCCCCATCCTGTAATAGTGTGCTTTATCCTTGTCCCCATGTTATAGTAATAGACCCATCCTTGTCCCATTTTACTAATGTGCCCACCCTATAGTAATATGCCCATCTATGTGCCCATCCTGTAGTAATGTGCCCATCCTTGTGCCCATTCTCTAGTAATGTCCCATCCTTGTGCCCATCCTGTAGTAATGTGCCCATTCTTGCCCCCATCATGTAGTAATGTGCCCATCCTTGTGCCTATCCTGTAGTAATGTGTCCATCCTTGTGCCCATCCTGTAATGTGCCTATCCATGTGTTCATCCTGTAGTAATGTGTCAATCATTGTGCCTATCCTGTAGTAATGTGCCCATCCAAAAATTCAGATGAATGTTTTGACGACACTGCGCAGACAAGCTCTCTCTGCACATCTATTCCAATGGCAGCTACCGGCCAATCAGAGGCAAGCAGCTGCTTGCCTCTGATTGGCCAGCGTCTGCCATTGGAATAGATGTACATAGAGAGCTTGACTCTGCATAGCACCGGCAAAACATTCATCTGAAATAAAGCGTTTACGGCTGCGGCCCCTGCACCGGCCGCAATCGTTACCAGGTCCACTTGCCTGCGGGCAGCAAGAACCAGCCAGAGGGACCACATGCGAGCTGCGGGCCGTGTGTTTGAGACCCTGAATGTGTTTGACCATATAGCACTGCTCCACTTCATGGCTGGCACATACAACAGCCCCTTTCCAGGGAGAGAAGAATAAGTCAATTATGGTACATGAGTGTACAGATGAAACACTGTACCGCCCCGGGGCTCGGCCGGCTGCCGAGCCGCTCGGATCCGTGCTCGTCGGTGGGTGGCTCGAGCTCCTCCCGGACCCGGGGGTCACGTCGCTCTGAAGGGATGCTGGTGCTACGTGAGGGGTGGTGTTCGGTGGGGAGGTTCACGGCCGGGGGCCGTGGTTGTTTGGGGGTTAAGTTCGTGACGCCACCCACGGTTTGTGGTGAGTGAGTGGGCACCACCGCTGCCGTTGACTAGGCTCCCAGGGACGGTGTTATGCAGGTTGGCGTTGATCCCCTCCGTGGGCAGGGGTTGGTGGCCCCGGGGGCCCGATTGGGGCGAGAAGGAGGTGCGGGCGGCATGGTGCGGTGCGGTGCGCGGCCCGAGGGCACTGTTGTACTCACTATGACAGATACACCGGAGTCTCTGGTAAACCAAAAGGATGGTGGTCGGTGCCCGCAGCCGGATGCGCTTTGCCCCTTACTCAGCTTGGTGGTTCCCGCCTTTCTCCTGCACCTCTGTAGTAGAATGCTGACTTTCTTCGCTTCAGCGACGGGAGTCCGCTCCCCGGTTAGTGGATGTCGGGGAGCCCGTTTGCCCGCAGACGCTGGCCTGTGGGAACTCTATGCCTGGGCAGTGGCTTTCTATCCCCCTCGTTGGGCTGTTGCCTTCAGTCGGGACTTGGGTGGGAAAGAACCTAAGGTCCAGACCCCAATCAGTGAATTTGACTCAGTCCAGTGGCTTCTGGGCCTCGTACTGGGTCTGAGTACCCCTCCTGGTTCTCCGGTTTCTGTTCGGTTCCCCAGATCGGTACCGGCACGCCACTACTCTGTCCCGGTCCCTGACGGTTCCACCGGCTGTCTTCCCAGCTCCTGCAGGCGGCCACCACTGTCTGCCTCCTGGCCACAGGGTATCCGGGCTCCTACCCAGATCCCTGACAGACGTTACTACTTTCCAACTACTCTCCTCTCCTAACTCATCTGCCTGTTTTTCCAGCCTCAGGCTATCCGAACTCCTCAGAGGGCGTGGCCAACTGCCTGGCTCCGCCCCCGGGTGTGAACATCAAGACCTGAGAGGGGTGACTCAGGGTTTTTAGGTTGGCTGCTGATACCTTTTTAGGGGTAGGGTGTTTGTGCAAGGGCCTACCTGTGACTACCTGGCTAGTCCAGGGCATCACAACACCATGGGAGTAACGCCTGCTACTTTTTAGGTAACACATTTCCCTGTCTTTCTTTATCACAGGAGTGAAAATAGTAAATATTCTGTAAAGCAGCTTATCTTCAGCGAGAACAGTTTATATACAAGCTGCCCGATCCAGATAGGGGTAGTTCCATAAACAAAGTATGTACATTTTAATTAATAGATCTTGATATAATAACAAGTTCCACAATTACCATGGATGTGTTAAAAATTTTTCCTGTGCTGAGATAATCTTATAACTGTGACCCTGCTATGTACTGTGTAATGGCCATGTCTGACCATGTATAGCTGCTCTAGTTCATGGTTGGCACATACCACAGGTCCTGGCTAGAAAGCATGTCACTTGTGATAAGTGAATATACAGCTGAATCAGCAGAGCCTCACATCTGATACTTTCTGAGGCAACACATTTCTCTGTCTATTTTATCACAGGAATGTGCTTCTACCACATCATCATGTCTGAGTTCCTCATAAATGAAGTCAGGCACATTTAGGCTCAGAGGCCACTGGTGCTCTTACTTCACTAACTTGATGAACTCAGAGAGATGGAGACGTGGCAGAAACACTTGTTCCTCTATTACCTCAGGTAGAGAAATGTGTTACCTTAAGGTACAGGTACCGTGAGCCCCTGCTGTTTATTCTGTACACTAACTTATGTGTGACTTATGCTGCAAGGGACACATTTATAAGATTATTTGATGACAAGAACATTTTTTTTCTAACACATCCAATTGTAGAATTTATTATTATTTCAAGATCTGTTGATTAAACTGTACTTTACTCATGGGAAAACCCTTTTCAGGATTGGGCAGATAAAATTTAAACTGCTCTCCATGGAGATAAGCTGTTGTCAAGAATTTTGGGAGGACACTGACTCCTCACTAAAAAAAACTACATGCTCAGCCAACAACTATATAAAGTGTAGGGCCACCCTACATTCTATTTTTATTGACTTACAATATACAGGAAAATTCTATTTGTGAAACATTTATTCAAATCGGTCAGGCATTTTTGGCATATTCAAGGATCAGTTAGGTGAAATAAGTATTGAACACGTCACACATTTTTTAAGTAAATATATCTCTATTGCTATTGATATGAATTTCTCACCAGATGTCGGTAACAATGCATACAATCTACTCATGCAAAGAAATCAAACCATAGATGTCTATAAATTATATGTAATTATGAGAAATGATAAATAAGGGAAAAAGTATTGAACACATGAAGAAAGAGAGGTGCAAAAAGCCATGGAAAGTCATGACACCACCTGAAATCTATCAATAATTAGAAAGCAATCCTGTGACTTAGTGAAAAATAATATCAGCTGGTTCAACTGATGGCCTATAAAAAGTTGTTTCATTACCAAAGAGCCCCACAAGAAACATCTTATGATGGGTAAAATCAGTGAGCTGTCTTAAGACCTGCACAACCTTATTGTTGCAAAACATACTGATGACATTGGTTGCAGAAGAATTTCTAAACTACTAAAACTTCCAGTAAGCTCTGTTGGGGCCAAAAGCTAGAAGAATAAAGAGCGTAATCTCACCATAAAGAAGCAATAACCCGGTACTCCCCACAAGATTTCAGACAGAGGAGTGATTATCAGAAGGGTTGTCCAAGAGCCAAGGACCAGCTCTGGAGAGCTACAGAATGATCTAGAATAAGCGGGTACAATTGTTTCAAAGAAAACAATAAGTAATGCTCTCAACCTCCATGGCTTGTATGCACACTCACCATGCAAGAATCCACTGCATGTTCAAGGGTGTCAGCAGTGGCTCTCCCTAGGCTCACATGACATAGTTATTTAACGCGTTCTCCATGGCCAATCAGTGGTTACTTAATTGTCCCTTTCCTTGGACAAATCAAAGTAGGTGAAAGAGAAGCAGCAGCTTTGACTTTCTCCAGGAAGTCTATTACATCTGAAGGAGGGGACAATGAGGCCACTAATTAGCTGAAGGGATTATGTGACATTGTTATGTCGTAACATTGTTAGCCCCGGGAGAGCCTGGGCCGACACCACTGGAACGTCCCTGTCACCGAAGGTCATCACAGCTCTTATTATTTTAGTTGGGGGAAACCGTGATTGAGAAGGGGTTCTGCAAGTAGTGGACAACTTCTTTAAATCACCTACTACTTATGATACACAGTATTTTTAGATAACCTCCTCTTTCAGATGGAACATCCCCAGAAATTTGGCAAGATACTCCAAAATCTTGTTGTATAGATTTCATTCATTACCACGTGCTGGGAAAACCAAGATGAAATTAAGATCATAACCACTAGGGCCCCTATAGCATAAGTGTTTTACGAATCATAGGCCAAGAGGAAAGATTAGAAAAGACACATATGTAATTTACACTGATCTGTAGCCTGATGCAAATGACTTTTGTCATTTCAAGATCTGCACCTGACAATGACTGAAAAAAATCCAACATGGCAGATGAGATGTTCTTTAGATATCTGTCATAGGTTGGCATTTGTCCTGCTTGTTTGTGTCACAGTCAGGACAAAATGGTCTTTATCAGATTATTTGGCCGCACAACATTTCTATTGTATGGCCAGCATTAGTTAGGCTATTCATGTGTGATCACTTATGGTCTGACTGCTGTAGCCCCATGATCCCGAGAACAAGCGAGCCCCACAGTGTCTTTATTCTGCTGATTAGCTTGAGTACCATAGGTTCACCAAGCACCACTAACATATTAATGCCCAATACTATGGTAAGGATAAACCGTACTATTCGTTCTTTCCTCAAAAAGTCCCTTTAATTACATGTTTTATCTTAAACAACTCTCCTTGAATCATTGCAATTATTTTCTAATGTCCTAATATAACCTCGTGCTAAATAAACATCCAGCTCGGTTAATTTGCCATTATACCAGACTCAAAGCCACAGATTAATTTCTCTAATTAGAGAAAGGGACAGATGTAATAGAAGACAGGATGTTTCTTCTTTTACGTCAGTTTAGACAGATTTAAAGGGGATGTTTTTGGTTTTTAACCCCTTCACCCCCCAGACTGTTTTCACCTTCCTGACCAGGGCAATTTTTTTTAATTCTGACCAGTGAACACTTCAAGGGATCCCAGTGATTCTGAGATTGTTTTTCGTGACATGTACAGTACTTCATTTTAGCAATAAATTTAGGATATTTTTTGAGTTTATTTTTAAAAAATACAGTGGAGCCTCGGTTAACAAGTAACCCAGTTAGCGAGTATTCTGCTTAACGAACAAAGCTTGCTGTAAATTTGTAACGCACTTTAAGAGCAAGCTTTGCCGTATGAGCAAAGCACTCACCGCACACACTTCCGGTTCCGTACACCCACGCGCTCTGACCCGCTCTTACAGTCCGCACAAACACACACAAACACGCACAAACAGACACATATTATGCTCACCTTACCTTTTGTTCCCTCGCCGGCCTCACGGTTCTTGTAGTTCGCCGCTCCAGGATGTGTATCGGTAACCATCGCGACGAGAGAGGAACTTCCGCTGTCAGCTGCTATTCAAAGGCAGCGAGCTAACCAATCAGAGGCAAGCGGCTCCTGCTTTTGACGTCAGCGCTCTGGCAGCGGAAGGTCCTCCCTCGTTGCGATGGTTACCCGATACACATCCTCTACCAGCGAACTGCAAGATCCAGGAGGCCAGCGATGGAACGGAAGGTAAGGTGAGGAACATAATATGTGTGTGTGCGTGTTTGTGTGTATTTGTGCATGTTTGTGCGTGTTTGTGCGTTTGTGGAATGACACAATAGGGGACCAGAATGGGACATTTAACAAGTTGTGGAACGAACTGTCTGCATTGCAATGATTTCCAATGGGAAATCTTGCTTTGCTAGACGAGTAACTTGGTTAACAAGCACAGTCCCAGAATGGATTGTTCTCGTTAACCAAGGTTCCACTGTAATGGAAATTTTCCAAAAAATGTTATTTTTATGCCCTTAAACCAGACAGTTTTCTCTTACATAATAGTTAACAAATAACATTTCCCACATGTCTACTTTACATCAGCACAATTTTTGAAGCATCATTTTTTTGTGTTAGGAAGTTAAAAGGGTTTAACGTTTATCAACAACTTCTCATTTATCCAAAAAATTAACAAAACCATTCTGTTAAGGGACCACATCACACTTGAAGTGTTTTTGAGACGTCTAGGTGACAATAAATACCCAAAAGTGACACCATTCTAAAAACTGCACCCCTCAGACTGCTCAAAACCACATTCAAGAAGTTTATTAACCTTTTAGGTGCTTCACAGGGAATAAAGCAATGTGGAAGCAAAATTTTACTTTTTCCCACAACAATTTTACTATAGCCCCACATAGGGTGGAAATCTACAGTTTGGGCGCAAAGTAGTGCTCGGAAAGCAAGGAGCACCATTTCAATTTTAAAGCCCAAAATTGGCTGGAGTCGATAACGAACACCTTTTTGCGTTTGCAGAACACAGTGGAAATGATTTCATTATGGAAACTAGACCCCTCAAAGAATTTATGATTTGGTGAGCACCTTGAACTCCCAGGTGCTTCGCACAATTCTATAATGTTGAGCCTTCAAAATGCAAAAACAAATTTTCACCACAAAAATATTGCTTTAACCCCAAATCTTTCATTTTTACAAGGAAAACAGAAGAAAATGCACAGTACAATTTTTGTTGCACAATTTCTCCTGAGTACCCCAATAGCACATATGTGGTATGAAAGTATTGTTTGGGTGCACAGTGGGGCTTGGAAAGGATATTTTAGTTTTTAAATGCAAAATTGTCTGGAAACATTATCAGATGCCATATTGAATTTGCAGAGCCCTTGATGTGCCTAAATAATGGACCTTCTTGTGCAATTTCTCCTCAGTATATCAATACCCCATACATGATGCAAAACGACTGTTTGGGTGCATGGCAGGGTTCAGAAGCAGTGCTATTTGAACTTTGGAGCGCCATTTTGGTAATAATAGATGCCATGCCACATTTGAAGAGCCCCTTGCATGCCAAAATAGCAGAACCCCATAAGTGACCCCATTTTATAAACTGCACCCCTCAATGAATTCATCTAGAAGTGCATATTGACAGGTGTGTCTCAAATTTTTATACTATTGGGCAGTGAAGAAAAAAAAATTACATATTCACCACTAAAATGTTGTTTTAATATCAGATTTCTAATTTTCACAAGGGAAATAGGTAAAAAAGACCCCATAATGTGTTACACAATTTTTACTGAAAGTGGCAATACACGCCATGTGACTGTATAGTACTGTTTGGCCAGCACTTCTCCAGAGCCTGTGTTACTAGTAACATGGAAGCCCCCTATATTTCTGTTAACAGATTACCCACCTGAGTAGGGTCTTGTTTTTTTTTTTGGGTTGAGTTGAATGCTATTTGGTGGTAATGAGGGGTTCAGAACATTTTTAATCAGTTCACATTTATCCTATGGTCTGTGCTGATGTGACGCCCTAGACTAGTCAGGTCGTCCCAGGTAGTCACACACACATCACCCCCTCCTCGATCAGGTGACAGCAGCCAACCAAGAAACCCTTGTCACCACCCTCCAGGTTTGATGTCCACACCAGGGTGGAGGAGCCAGGTGGTAGGCTCCACCCACCGAGGAGTTCACAGGCCTGGAGGCGGGAAAAGACACACAAGTCGACGCACAATTGGTAGTGCAGGGTAGAGAGAAGTCAAGTTCAAGGGCAGTCCTGTGTCCAGGTCTGCCAACAAGCTACCCCGGTGGCTGGGTCGGAGCCCAGTCGCCTTTGGATGGAGGCAGATGGTGGTGGCCGCCTGCAGGAGCTGAGATTACAGCCAGTGGAACCGTAGGGACCGGGGTCGGGCGGTGGCCCACCGGTACCGAACCGGGGAACCGATTGGAAACTGGAGCACCAGGAGGGGTACTCAGACCCAGTACAAAGCCCTGAACCGACAGGGCCGAGTCAAATCAACTGATTGAGGACTGGACTTTAGGACCTATCCCACAGAAGACCCGTTAGAAGACAACAGCCCAACCATACAGGTTAATGCCACTGCCAAGGCATAGAGACCCAAAGGGCCAGCGTCTGCGGGCAAACGGGCTCCTACGGCATATACAAGTCGGGGAGCGGACTACCGTTGCTTAGGCATAGGAGTCAAACATTCATACAAAGAGGTGCAGGAGAAAGGCGGAAACCACCAACCTCTTCTGGGACAAGCTGCAGCCGGCTGCAGGCCCCGTTCATCACTCCGTTTGGTTTACCAGAGACTCCAGTGTATTGTGTCATAGTGAGTACACCAGTGCCTTCGGGCCGCGCACCGCGCCGCACAGCATCAGCACCCTGTACGCACCCGCTCCCGCGCCTCGGCGCCTCCCTCGGGTTCCCGGGACCATCATCTCCCTACCCATGGAGGGGTTAACACCAAGCTGCGCAATACCGTCCCCGGGAGGCCTAGTTAACGGCAGCGATGGTGTCCATCTATTCACACAACCCGTGGGTGGCGTCACGAACTTACATTCCAAACCAAACCACCGCGGCCCCGGCCGTGGAATCACCCCGTCAAGTCCCTGCGTGTAGCGCCAACTCCCCTGCAGAGCGACGTGACCCCTGGGTCCGTGAGAGGCTCGAGCCACCACCCACCGTACGAGCACGGATCCGAGCGGCTCGGCGGTCGCAGCCGAGCCCGTGGGGCGGTACACTGAGCACTTATATAAGGGTTTCTGCGTCATGCACACGGACCTGCAAAGTAGGAGAACAGCCATCGCAGCAGAGAAGAGGTGCTGGACCGGAGAGCAGAGACACCTATCGGACGGGACTGCCTCCTAGGTGAGTGTTTTTTATGTTACACAGAGCACAGAGCCTGGGCCCTTATATACAGTATTCTAGAATGCTGTATATAATAGTCTACTGGTGATGGCCGCAGCTTATAGTCACTAAATCTGGTGACCGGTTCCCTTTAATAGCTGCTACAATATACTAAGTCATTGAAACTGTCCTTACCTGGGACCAATTTGAACATCCCCTTCAGTGTCTCCCAACATTTGCTTTAGCGCTTCTGCATTTGCTAAAAAAAAATAATTAAATAAATTAGGATTTGATTAAGAATTCTGATTCAATATCACAAAAAAAACAACAATTAAAATACCAACCTTCATTCTGAATAATGCACTTGACTATACGTTCTACGGTATCTTCATTAGACATCTCTTCTGTAACTGGACGAGAAGAAAAATCAATGCAACGGTTAAAAAATATCTGAAAAGCTTTATATTGTAACCACAATCTTTAGTTGTTTAAATGCATTTGGTTCACAATCCAATGACTATCCATTAGTGTGGCTGCACTGAGCGGCCAGTTCTTCATTTCTATCTCTACATTTCCATTTCACAGCAAAGGAAGATATAGTATATTGTGACTATTAGTGACTAATAAACTAAAATTGCAATTTTATTGGAAAATCTGATGGATGAGTTTCTTTTATATAACAGAAAGGCATTGTCTATAAAGAAAAAATATAGATAGTTTTTCGGCATATACACTGCACAAAATATTGTCAAACATTGAAAATCCAGTACCTTATCCAGAGGTATCAATGAACTGAAAGTATAGCTCCCAAACATCCTGCATCCAACAGAATTGTGTTGAATTGGGGGAGTTGTCTCGGGAGGTCAGGAATATGTCCCAAATTCAACCCTGTGACCAGCAGCTGGGCAATATCTCTGTTTCCTTGCTATACTTGCTCAACGTTACTGAGGACATGACAGCGATTGTTCATCAGTTCCTCCTCCATCTTGCTTGTGGGGGTGTGTGGAGAGATAGCATTTCTTATCTTTCTGTTCTGTTTATATACAATTAAATAATTTCTGCAATTTTCTTGTTTCTGTGCCGCCCCAGCAGCGGATCGAACCGCTCGGATCCGTGGGTAGTGTCCGTTCGTGGCTCGAGGGTCTCCAGACCTGGGGGCTTAGGGCCACACTCTAAAGTAAAAGGGGGATATTTACAGGAGAGTTATAGTTCGTGACGCCACCCGTGGTGTGCGGTAATTGGGAGTACCTGGGGTGATGGAGTGGGGCAGCAAGGTGTCGTTGCCCTCCACGGGTAGGGGTAGGCCCCGGAACTCTGGATAAAGTTATTAGGTGCTGTGAAGGGGAAATCACTGAGGTACTCACTCAGCCAATAAGCAGACGCTGACAACCGGGTAAACCAAGTCTGTGGGTGCCGCTGCCTCTCAAGGGGAGCTCGTCCGGGTCCCGTCCTCTGCAGTGTTGCTGGTGGTCTGTAACCTGCCTCCATGCACTAAATTTTAAAGTGTCCGGTAGCTTGGAGCTATCCGGGCCCCGCTCCCTACTGTGGCTAAGTGGAGGAGCCTACTCTCAGAGCTCACGCTTAGGATTTCAGTGGGTCGCTTGTTTGGAAAGCCCTATCCCCCTCGTTGCGCTAGTGCCCCGATTCTGGAGCTGGTGGGAACAGTCCATAAAGGCTCCGCTCTCCTCAGGTTAATTGCCGGGTTGCATACAGCTTCTCCCCGACCTAGGGTCCATGCACCCTGCTGTGCCTTCGGCCCCAGATCGGCGATTAGTCCCAGGCTGCTGACTGTCCACTAGACCGGTCCTGGCACCTAGCCTCAATCCCCTGGGACCGGGGGTCCGACTCCTTTAGGTCCAAACCCCCGCCTGTGACCTAGGATTCTCCTCCTCTGGGAGCTCCAAATCCCAGCTTCCTCAAACTTCGCTCCCCTGGAGCCAACTTCTCACTGGGGAGCTCCTTCTGTTCTGCCTGTCAGCTCTGCTCTGCACTTCCTCCCTCGCTGACTTCCCCCGTCCCACCACTCTTTCTGACCCCTAGGTGGACAGCCCTATTCCAGCTTAAGCAGACTGGTGTGCCTGACAGGCGTGGTGCAAAGTGTATCTAGGATTTGTGAATGCTGATGGAGGCAACACTGCAGGATAGAGACCCAGAACCATGAGGGGTTGAATACTGCATGGGTAGGGCAGTTTGTGCAGTACCCTGTGACGACCTGAATAGTCCAGGTGCGTCACATTTCCCCCAGGATTTAAACTCTCAACCTCTTGCATGGCAAGCAGCAGTTTCACAATAGAGTGAACAGATTACAGTGAACAGTAAATATCATAAAAAATGATGGTTCTTTTTGACCACTATATAAAAAAAATGTATTTTAATGTAACATCTACATACGTGTTTGGCAACACAGCACTAAAATAAACTCAACCTGTGAAGCTTACATAAAAATGAAGACATCATGGCTTATACAACTATGAATGAATTAAAAAAATAAATCTAAAAGTTGCAACTGTTCCTGATACATCAGAACAGTTCTGGATTTTCAGCTCTGATCCGCTGTCCAAGGTGGTCTACTGAATGTCTCTCATTGGCACCATGACCTCCTTGTCTCCTATCATCAGCCCAGCACTGGGCAACATGAGCACAAGTATACTCTAACAGATGGCTCTGCACTTATGCAAAGCAGAACCAGCTGTCAGTCAATAGTTACAACTGCCACTCCCTGCACACTAGACGGCGAGTGAAACTGCTCCAGCCGTGCCTTTACGACTGAAAGTCCGAGGCTGCTGAGACAAATAAATTTAATTTCCTGCCAATAGCTGGCCTTTCAGTGTGGTGGACAGGCAGTTTTAAAATGGTATTTTATATATTTTTTTACATGACAGGTTCCCTTTAAGCTCCCTCCATTTTTTTTCTCTGATTGTGTTAAGCTGTTTCCTCACTTTTGTTTTGAATTCTGAGGAACAGGCCTGAAGGCAAAGAGCAGAGAGGACAGAGAGGAAGGCTGTAGAGATAGCCTAATAGTGGAGAGGAATGCTGACAAGATGGCCTGAGAACAGAAAGGAACTCCAAGTGTTAGCCTGATAGTGGAGAAGAATGCAGAGCAGACAGCCTGAGGGATAAAAGGAGCACTAATGAGATGGCCTGAGAGCAGAAAGGAACACTGAGGAGACAGCATGAGTGCAGAAGGAAACGATGAGGAGACAACATGATGGTATACAGGAGCATTGATGAGACAGCCTGAAAGGAGAGAGGAGAGTTCAGGAGCTGGCCTGACGTCAGAGAGGAGTGCTGAGTAGATGGCCTGAGGGTAGGTAGGAGCGCTGAGGAGATGGCCTGAAGGTAGACAGGAGCGCGGAGGAGATGGCCTGAGTGCAAAGAGGAAAACTGAGCAGAAGGCCTGTGGGCAAAGAGGAGCGCTAAGAAGATGGTCTGAGGGTAGACAGGAGCAATGAAGAAATGGCCTGAAAGTAGACAGAAGCACTGAGTAGATGGCCTGAGGGTTGGCAGTAGTGCTGAGATGGCCTGAAGGTAGACAGGAGCGCTGATCAGATGGAGTGCCGATGAGATTGCCTAAGGGAGGAGACAAGACATTGAAAAGATGGACTGAGGGCAGAGAGGAACCCGAAAAGATGGCTTAAAAGCAGAAAGAAATGCAGAGGAGACAGCCGTAAGGTGGCCTTACACGCTACGAGATCGCTAAAGCGATGTCGTTGGGGTCACGGTATTTGTGACGCACATCCGCCGCGTTAGCGATGTCGTTGCGTGTGACACCTATGAGCGATTTAGAATCATTGCAAAAACATTCAAAATCGCTAAACGGTGACATGCCCCCCTCTTCCCAAATATCGTTGCTGCTGCAGTAACGATGTTGTTCCTCGTACCTGCGGCAGCACACATCGCTACATGTGACACTGCAGGAACGAGGAACCTCTCCTTACCTGCGTCCCGCCAGAAATGAGGAAGGAAGAAGGTGGGCGGCATGTTCGTCCCGCTCATCTCCGCCCCTCCGCTTTGACGTCGCTTAGTGACGTCACTGTGACGCTGAACGAACCGCCCCCTTAGAAAGGAGGTAGTTCGATGCTCATAGCGACGTCGCAGAGCAGGTATGTGCATGTGACGCTGCCGTAGCGATAATGTTCGCTACGGCAGCGATCACCACATATCGGTCGTACGATGGGGGCGGGTGCTATCACGCTCGACATCGCTAGCATCGGCTAGCGATATCGCAGCATGTAAAGCGGCCTTCACAGCCTGAGGAGATGGCCCGAGAGTAAAGAGAAATGCTGAGAAGTGTGTAGCATACTTATGCGGGCGTCACACGGGACGATAAATCGTGCGATCGCATGAGCAATCGCACCCACCCCCGTCGTTTGTGCGTCACGGGCAATTAGTTGCCCGTGGCGCACATAGTCGTTAACACCCCGTCACACGTACTTACCTCCCGGGCAATGTTGCTGTGGGCAGCGAACATCCTCTTCCTGAAGGGGGAGGGACGTTCAGCGTCACAGCGACGTCACACGGCAGCCGGCCAATAGAAGCAGAGGGGCGGAGATGAGCGGGACGTAACATCCCGCCCACCTCCTTCTTCCGCATTGCCGGCGGCCGCAGGTAAGCTGTGTTCGTCGCTCCCGGGGTGTCACACGGAGCGATGTGTGCTGCCACGGGAACGACGAACAACCGGAGCACAGAAGGAGGAAACGAGATTATGAAAATGAACGACGTGCCAACGATGAACGAGAAGGTGAGTATTTCTGCTCGTTCATAGGTGTCACACGATACGATATCTCTGACGATGCCGGATGTGTGTCACTAATGTGGCGCCCTGGACTAGCCAGGTCATCACAGACACACACACCCCCACCCTAGGCAGTTACAACAGTCAGACAAAAACCCTTGTTGCCTCCCTCCAGGGGCTGATGTCCACACCAGGTGGGGCGGAGCCAGGCGGTTGGCCCCGCCCACCGAGGAGTTCACAGGCCTGGAGGCGGGAAAAAGCAGTGCAGTTTAGGGCAGACACAGATTGTGTCAGGCAGTGACAGTGAGAGGAGCAAAGTCTGCAAGTGTCTGGGTCGGAGCCCAGGCACCTACAGCAAGGTTGGCCGTCTGCAGCAGTCAACGGATCTCTGTTGAACCGTAGGGCCGGGGTTGGGCGGCGGCCCACCGGTACCGAACCGGGGAGCGGAGTGAAGTTAAGCACACAGGCAGGGCCATCGGACCCCGACTAGGCTTGGAGTCGCCGACAACAGTCAAATCCCGAGTGTGACCGGAACCCTAGGGGTTTCCTAACAACCAAGTCCCGCTAGAAGGCAACAGTCCACACCGTGCAGATATACAGCCACCGCCACAGGCTAAAGATCCAAGGGCAAGCGCCTGCGGGCAAAAGGGCTCCTACGGTACCTTTACGCCGGGAGCAGACTACCGTTTGGGAAACCATCGGAGTCAACACAGTTTACACAGGTGCAGGGAAAGACAGCCACCATCAGCCGTCCGGGGAGAGCACAACAACAGCACTGTAGCCGGCTGCGGGACCCATCCATCCGGCCGTTTTGGTTTACCAGAGACTCTGTCAGTGATTGTCTGAGTGAGTACACCAGTGCCTTCTGGCACCACGCCGCGCTGTCCCTGCAACCCTGCACCCCAGCCATCCAGCCTTCCCATCACACCACTGGGCCCCGGGGACACCAACCCCTACCCACGGAGGGGACTACATCCCGGCTGCTCCCTACCATCTCTCCCGGGATCCCCGTCACCAGCAGCAGTGGTGCCATCATCACCACGTCCCGTGGGTGGTGTCACAAACAATCTCCCTAAACAAACCAACCCTTTTCACTCACGGGCGAGGAGCGCTGCTCGAGTCCCCGGGTCCGGTGCCCCGCTCGAGCCACCGAGCAGCAGTAGCAGAAGCCCCGGACCCGAGCGTGGCGAGCGCGCCCCGCCGCCCGCGACAAATTGGCGTCAAGAACAGGATCCTACCCATCTACTTACCAGTAGAAGTGCGCCTTGCAGTCCCCGCCGGCGGTGTCCGGCCAAAAATTTTGAAAGTCCGCCATCTTGGCTGCGAAAAATTCCCGCCACAGTCATCTTCCCCAAGAGAAAGGGCACGAAGGTGAAGCCCCGCCCCCTGGAAACAGAGCAGCGCTGCAGAAAGAAAGCGGAGTGCCCCGAAAAGACCAAGGGGGGGGGGGGGCGGGTGAGGATTCCCTGTCATGTAACCAGGACTGTAAAGGCAGGGACGCCAGGACTTTGCCTAATCCCATTCCTGGACAAGCAAGCCGCAATCCCGATGACATCTCACCCGGCATTGGCAGTCCGCCCAGCCGCAATGGTGATGGCGTCGGCTCCGGCAGTCCGCCCGGCCGCAACGGAGGAGGCACCTGATTGGAAGTCTGCCCCAGATGCGGCGCCAGCCGCTCCCAGGTACCCTGTCCCGGCTGTGGAGCAGCCGGAGTGCACCTGCAGAGAGGAGGAGCAGGCCAGTGAGAGATGGAGCCCTCGGCAGTTAGCGAGGCCGGTTGTAGCCGGCGCCGAGGGCATCCAAATGGGCCTGCTCCTTAAGCCAGAGGCGGGGCACGGGACCCGTGCCCCGTACTGGGAGCGGCGGCAGCAGCAGCGACGGTAGCGGAACATGGACGGCTACCCGCAAGTTAAAAAGTTGACTGTTTTATGGACTGTCACCCCTGCTGAATGTCCTCAAGTTCCGGAGGGGGCTGTCTGCACCGCAGGTGGGGGTGGCAGAACAGTTTAAAGTTTGAGCAAACGTACCTCCCGATGTGGGAAGATGCATGTTTGTAATGTTTAATTTTTCTTTTTCCCGTTTAATAAATGCAGGTAGCTGGGCAGCCCGCGGACGGTCTGCATTAAACCAAGGGGGTGTGTGCCGCCCTGGCAAAACCAGGGTGTCACAAAGGTCTGCATCCATGTTTTTGGTGCAGATCTCACACTCCATTGGGAAGTTTCCCACACACAGAAACACACCATCCAATCAGGTCCCACTCACCCCCTCCAAGGGAAGAGGGAGGAGCTTAGAAAGAGCAGAGCAGGGTTGAGTTTAGAGTCAGTCTGCAGGAGGAGAGAGTTCTGGAAGCAGCTTCGTTGGGAGCAGAGGAGAAGTGGTAGTAAGGGCCTCAGGAGCAGGCCAGCCACTTGTGGGGACCCGGAGTGGACTGGGCGAGGGTAGTGGCCCCCCCCCCCCCGGTGCCAGCTGTCGGGACCCAGTCCGGACCAGTGTGCAGAGTAGACACAGACCTCGGGCAGGAAAAGAGCACCTGAATCACACACACGGGTGTGGGACCCGTCCTCACAGCAACCGGCTGTGGGCACCAGTTACCAGCAACTTGGTTCAATTCTGGACTCGTGTCAGTCATTTCTTATACTGTGAGTACTCCTGCACCACCCGGTCCAAGCCGTGGACTGCACCCGTTATTCCCCAAACCACCACTCCCAATTGGGCCCCGGGACTACAACTCCCCTACCCGTGGAGGGGATCCCACCTTGCTGCCCTCACACCATCAGTCCCGGGCACGGTCCCCAGAGGCAGCGGCGGTGCCACCACCTTATCACCGCATCCCATGGGTGGCGTCACGGACAATTTCCCCTACTTAATCCCCCTTTTATTGTGGAGCCTGGGATCACAGACCGGGTCGCGCCACCGTGATACTTACTGAAGTGACCTTTGGCCCGGATCTGAGTACCCCTATCCCCCGGGCGACACACTAACAACGTGACCCTGACGACATATCGCCAAATATATCGTACCGTGTGACGGCCGCATTAGTCTCTCTTATTGACTCTAAAAGTTGTGAGGAATACTGAAAGATGTCCTGAGAATGGAAGTATAGACTTTTTTCGGTCACTCCCACTACTTGGCTGACTTATGAGATTGAAGTGCTATGAAGGGGTGGAAAAATAGGCAATTTGCTAGAAAATTTCCAGGAGCATCTTGACAGTAGAGTGACCAACAAGAATTTAGGTACTGGATGGCTGTATTATATTAAACCTAATAAAAAGATGGGCTGTATTCTATGCCACCCTACAGCTAGGCCGATCTTAGAGACTTAAGCATGCCATAAGCATGTCAGCTTTTAATGGGTGGTTAAATGTGCAATTGCCCAAGGCGGCACAAGGACAGAACCATCCAGTAGAAACTTGACCTTATAGCAAAGAAAGCTAATTTCTGTACTATACCTTTACCCATTTCAAAAGTGGTGCAAAATTCTACGTGTTTTAAAAGCAACAAATTATTAGGGCACTAAATGGTTGTATTGTGTGGGCAGTCTTAAGGGTACTTTACACACTGCGACATCACTAGCGATCCCGTTAGCGATGTGAAATTCTAGATCGCAAGTGCGATCTTTAGAGATCGCACATGCGTAAAATGACCTATGTGCGATCTCTAAAGATTGCACTTGCGATCTAGAATTTCACATAGCTAACGAGATCGCTAGCGATGTCGCAGCATGTAAAGTACCCTTAAGTAATTTAGACTTGAAAATTTAAATAGAGACAAGCTTTTCGCCGGTTTGGTGGATGCGGCGCACGCCAGTATGACGCCCTGGCAAAGCCAGGTTGTCACAGAAAGAGTTAATGCTCCTTGGTAACCTGATCCCACACCAGTGCAGCAGGACAAACCACCTCCCCCAGTGTAAGAGCAAAACAGAGCAGGAGGGGAGGGGCTGGAGCAGAGTGTGTGGAGAGAGAGAGAGGAGAGGAGCTCGGAGTTGTAGCTCCTGGGCTGCCACAGAAGCGTGCTCCAAAAGGGGCCGGGACAGGCTGGTAGTGAGGAAGGGGCCAGAGGTAGCCGGGGCAGGGTAGCGGCCCGCCGGTACCAAGGGTGACCCGGATCACTGCAGGGGAGTGGACTCCCCGTTCCCGGCTGAGGAGAAAGAGAAAGAGTGGAGAAAGAGGCACCTGGCTGCAGGGAAAGAACAGGGGCTGCTGCACCATGTGTGGGACACTAACACCCTCCGTACCGAAGGCTGCGGACTCTGGCAGTTTTTGGTTAATTCCTGACTCTGTGTGAATTTTCTTGCAAAACGAACTGTGAGTAACAACATCCCCCAGTCCAACCGGACGCACAGCTCTCAGACCGTCTCCATCTCCTCCCTGCACTACCTCACCGGGGTCCCGGGACACCAACACCCTACCCGTGGAGGGAAATCACCACCTTGCTGCCCGCCACCATCCCCGGGATCCATTTACCGGCAGCGGCGGTGCTCCGTTACCTCACCGCACACCACGGGTGGCGTCACGGACAATCTCCCTTACCTAATCCCCTTCTTACTGTGGAGCCTGGGATCACAGACCGGGTCACGCCACCGTGATACCCACAAAAGTGACCCCGTGGCCCGGATCTGAGTACCTCTTATCCCAGGGCGACACACCAGTACAGTGTATACAGTACACTAGCAGCACAACAAGCGCCGGTCACATGGCTGTCATGTGATCGGAGCATGTGACCCGGAAGTTGCTGCTGACGCTGTACTGTACCATACTGTACTGGCGTGCGCCGCATCCGTCAAACCGGCGAAAAGCCGGATATGTGAAACTAGCCTTAGGCTATGTGCGCACTAGGCCGTTTTACCCACGGATTTGCTAGCGGTTTTGCTGCGGAAATTTCTTGAGAAATGTTTGAAATCTTTCTGCAGACATTTCCCAGCAAAACCTATGGGGAAAAAAAATAGCTGTGCGCACGCTGCATTTTTTTCTCAAGAAAATTCTTTGTGAAGATTTTCTTGAGAAAATTTCTTGAGAAAATGTGCTTGTCACTTCTTTTCCGCAGGTACCTGCGGAATACCCCCGGTATTTCACTCCATTCACTGTAATGTAATCGCGAAATTCCGGGGGTATACCGCAGGTAGCAAATGATGTGCGGTATACCCCCGGTATAGCCACGATTTACCTGCGGGAATGTTCATCGCTGCCTGTGGTTTTGCAGCGAGTGATGTCATTATGACAGAAGAGGAAGCGTAGCAGAGTAAACACACACGTCACACTCCCTGGACGCCGCAGAGAAGCACTTCCGTGTGACGTCCGGTGGGTGCCCGTGCAGTCTATGTCCTGCCCAGCCCCGCCGCTGCCAGCACAGCAGTGTCAGTGTCTGCCCGCAGTGTCATCAGCTTGTCACCCTGCAGCGCAGGCAGACACTGACACACAGCAGTGCGTGCAGCCGCGGGGATGCCGAGCGCTGCTGTCAGGAGGTGAGATGAGATCATTACCTGCTGTGACGATCTCCTGCCTCCTGACGTCACCGCTGTCACTGCCGTCTATACCCGCGGCCCGAGACTGTCACTAGCGGTGATGTCACGGGCTCTCGCGATACTGCTGAGAACGCGGCGGGCACAGAAGTCAGTGACAGCGCTGATGGCAGAACTGCAGGAGATCATCACAGCAGGTAATGATCTCATCTATCCTCCTGACAGCAGCGCTCATCATCCCCTGCAGTGACCTGGGCTATTTATGTTAGCTCAGGTCACTGCATTGCTCTCCCAGCCAATGGGGAACATTCTGTTGTTCATTGACTGGGACTGGGACTATGGTATGGATCGCCGTGGGACCCCCCCCCCCTTATTGGATTACGCCGGACCAGGATTTGATTGTTCTTTTCAATAAATTGGTGAAAGAGGGAATGTGGGGAGTGTTTTTTCAAATAAAACTTTTTTTGTTGTCTATTTTTATTTCTTACTGACTGGGTTGGTGATGTCAGGTATCTGATAGACGCGTGACATCACTAACCCCAGGGCCTGATGCCAAGTGACATTACACATATGGCATCAACCCCATATATTACCCCGTTTGCCACCGCACCAGGGCAACGGGATGAGTTGGGGCGAAGCGCCAGGATTGGCACGTCTAATGGATGCACCACTTCTGGGGCGGATGCAGCCTGCTATTTTTAGGCTGGGAAGTGTCCAATAACAGTGGACCTCCCTAGTCTGAGAATACCAGACCACAGCTGTCCGCTTTACCTTGGTTGGTGATCCAATTTGGGGGGACCCCATGTTTTTTGTTTTAAATTATTTATTTAATGTAAAATAACAGCGTAAGGTGCCCTCTGCTTTGGATTACCAGCCAAGGTAAAGCTGCCAGCTGTGGTTTGCAGGCTGCAGCCGTCTGCTTTACCCTAGCTGGCTACAAAAGATGGGGGGGACCTCACGTTATAATATTTATTTTTTGGCTAAATACAAGGCTAGGCACCCTTTAGTGCCACATGAAAGTCACTAAAGGGTGCCAGCTTAGAAAATGCAGGGAGGTGGGACATTGTATAGGTCTTTCTCATCTATCTATCTATCTATTCATCTATCCATTTTTCCCTCTATCCATTATCTGTCTATCGATTATCTATCTATTATCTATATTATTTATTACAGTTCAGCATAAAAAAACCGCAGGGACCAACCTGCGGAAAAACCGCGGCAAATCGCGGCAAAAACGTATGCGTTTTTGCCGCGGTTTTTGTGGTTTTTTTTACCGCAGGTGCATTAATCTTCAACTCCCAGAAGTTTCTCAAGACATTTTCTTGAGAAAAATCACTTTTCTAGTGCGCACATAGCCTTAAGTTTTCTTTCACTTGAGGGAAATATACAACTTAGTGCCCTTTTTTTTTTATCAAACTGAGTTTGTAGTTTAGCTATACAAGTAGCCTGCTGCTTGGTTATAGCTATATTGTGTCCCATCATGCACAGTGGGTGTTCTGCCAAAATAAGGTGTCTATAATTATGGCTTTTCCTGCTGTATTTTCTCCTTCCTTGGCCCCCTTGTATATTGTACCCATGCACCTACTGCTGTCTCTTTTTGTTTTATATCCTTCTAATACAGGTCAGTATATTGCTCAGTAAATATTGTTGACATGTCTACATAAGAAATTCATAGAAAGCTTTTACGAAACCCAAGGGCACACCTTTAATATTGGACACGTAAGCTACAGTTTATACCCAGCATATTTGTGCAGCCTCTATTCCAAAGACCGATCACAGCTGCTAAATGACTGCCGTTTGGCTACATGGAAGTCAGTTGGCGGTCATTTATTGGCCTGTTTAGCACATTTAGAACATTTTGTGTGCACAGAATGGTCATTAAAATGATTTTTCAGTATCAATCAAACATGAGATTATGCAGGACATCACCTCTTGACACAGGACTAGAGATGAGCAAACAAAGTTCGGGTGCTTTACGTATACTGACTACTCCCATGAGCATCGCTGTGCTTGGGTACGCGCGTTGCGTAGCCCAGTACAAGCCATGTGCAGTGTTTGAATGGCTCACAGTGGGGGTAACAACAGCATGATCGGATGTAGTGTGCACCCACCCAAAAAATGTAAAACCCCATCCACCCGTCCCCCAAAACTGTTCTGCTTATGGCTGGCTTCATGTGGGCGGAGACCCAAACTGCCAATCAGTGACCTCCATTGGGATTGTGGTCAAGTCCGAACCCATGGAGGGTCGGTTCAGCCTCACCCGCCAAACCGAACTTCCACGGGTTCGCTTATCTCTACATAGGATGATGTGCTGTCATTAATGATTTTTAAGCAGTCCTTTAAATAAGGACCATTTTTCTGGTTTGTCAGGAGATTGCCAGTCTGTTTAGATAGGTCATTGGTCAGGAATGAGTGTACCTATAAAACTGCCCAATTAATTGGGCCATTGCAGTGGTAGTAGGGTCAGTTGGCTAGCTAAATAGTTTAACAAGGTTATGCCTACAATATTACAAAGGCTATAATTTTCTATTATAATTATAAAGGAAGAATTCTCCCCTTCATGGTCCTCAATTTGGATCAGTATAGCCAACAACTGTGTTTTTCTAAAAATAAGACACTGTCTTATACTTTTTTTGTCCCCCCCAAAAAGTGCTAAAGTTTTAGTTTCGGGTAGGACTTTTTCTTGGGGAAACATGGTTGGGGGTAAGTTTACCCCCAACCCCCCCTTCCTCCCCCAAAAAATTCAGATTCCTCCTTCCCAAGAGAATCATACTTACCAGACTCCGGGCATCTGCATGGCTCCCAGGTCCTTCTGCGATCTTAGGCGTTCCAAGCAGTTATGCTCCACGTGGTACTTCCCTGTGTCAAGCTGACACACGCACACACATCAAATTGTACACACTCATGCTAATATACACACATCAGATCACACACAATCACACATCAGATTGCACACACAATCACACATCAGATCGCACACAAAATCACATATCAGATCGCACACACAATCACACATCAGATCGCACACACAATGAAACATCAGATCGCACACACACACACACACACACTCACCACAACTGGCGATACAGATTGCTTCCGGCCAGCAGGGGAAGTTGGGATGCAGTGCAGTGGAAGGCATTGAGGATTTGGTGGTGGAACGCATTGATGCGTTCCACCTCAGGTCCTCTATGCGTTTCATTGCACTGTTCCAGGATTCTCTGCCGGTCAGAAGCAATCGGTATTGCCCAATGTAGTGAGTGTGGGTGTGTGATCTGATACTTGTGTGTGTGCGTGTGATTTGATGTGTGTGGACGTGTGATCTGATTGTGTGTGTGATCTGATGTGTGTGGGTGCGTGATCTGATGTGTGTGGGTGAGATCTGATGTGTGTGGGTGTGCAATCTGATGAGTGTGGGTGTGCGATCTGATGTGCGTGGGTATGTATAGCGCTCCTGAGACTGGTTGCTACAGGGTATTGTATTTTATGTATTTTACAATGTCCGTCCAACCTGGGTTGGGGGAGGTTAAGGTCTGGTAAGTTTCGTTATCTGCATCACACAGCCTTGCAAACACAGAGACAGAGGGAATTCCTCAGGTGGGGGCATGTGCAGGAGGGAGTTACAAAACAGACAGTTTAGTTTCATTTTACCTCAGAACTGCTTGAGAGACCAGACAGAGTGGACACGCAGTGACCAGCTCCCTGGGAGGACCTGTCTGTCAGGGAGGCAGAACAACCAGGTCTAGACCGGTTCATACACCCTTTCCTTACCTTGGACCGGGCGAGGGGATGGCTGGGGGCCCCTAAGCTGAGAGAGCGAATGCCGCCAGTTAGGAGGAACCAGGTCCATTAGCCTGCAGAGACTTGAAATGGGAGAGGTGGCCAGCCGGGAAGGAGTTGAGAGCCTGGGACCGGTAGTCATGCGGCATGGAGAAGAGGGTTACAGAGGGGAGGATTTTGTTGCCCCCTTGGAACCAGCGCAGCTTCGGGTGGCAGAGTAGTGGGTCCCAAGAGCTCCAGAAACCAGGAGGAGACCACCACACGAGTGAACAAAAAGGAGAAAGCTCACAGGCTGCCCTACCAGACTTTGACCTCTGCCCTGCGTGGGAACAACCGGAGTCATCGCAGTAAAGACCAGCATCCTGGATGCGACATAAAGACCTGTGAGTAAACAAATCTGAAACTCGCAACCCAGTGACTCTGACTCTGTTTGTCATCTGGCGATTCCCAGTTCCCCGTTCTCCCTCCCAAGGGACGCTCTGCCTGTGGGGAGCGATATCATCCCGGCTGCACCCCAACATCTTCCCCGGCGAGGTACCCTGTAGCGGCGGCCTTATCCGTGGCCGCATACCATAGGTGGCGTAGTTAACATCATCCGTTCCACTCCTGGAGGGGGAAGGTCGGAGGAAGGGTCCGCAGTGGAGGAGGCCGGGACCCCAGTCACCACTGCAATTGGTGACAACCTCTCCAGGAACAATACCTGCTTGCCCCTTTTACTGTGCACCACGGGGCCACAGAACTGGGTCAGGCCATGACCTCTGCAAACCACTGGCCCGGCGACGGGTATACCAGGTTAGGATTGAAGCTCCTATCCTGGGCTCTGTGAGGTGTCACATATGCGATCTGATGTGTGATTGTGTGTGCGATCTGATGTGTGTCGGAGTGAAATCTGATGAGTGTGGGTGTGCGATCTGATGTGTGTGGGTGTGCGATCTGATGTGTGTGGTTGTGCGATCTGATGTGTGCGAGTGTGCAATCTGATGTGTATAGGTGTGCGTTCCGCTGCAGGTCCTCCATCTCGGCATCTGGTGAGTGTGATTGTGGGGTCTTCTTTCTCCTTTCTTTTGGGGGTGTCTACTTACTATAATGAAGTGTCCTGAAGTATCTTTAACTTTTTTAGTTGCATGGACACTTAATTATTGAACCGCGACTAGGGCTTATTTTCGGGGTAGGGCTTATATTTAAGCCTTACACTGAAAATTCTGAAAATTCCTGCTGAGGACTTATTTTTGGGGGAAGGTTTATTTTTGGGGAAAAAATGGTATCTACACAATGGTTCCTCTCTTTTGGTAAAGCAGCTATTGTATATTGAAATATTGATTACAATAAAGACATTAAATTGCAAAATTATCTAGAAATCCATCTTCGATAATGTTACCATCAACACAGTAAACTTACTGTCTTGTTCACTACTTGCAACATCCTTTATCTCATAGTCTTCTTCAGGGGCCGTCCGACACCTGTAGCCTTTCTTCTTAAGGATATGACAGATCAGAAAACCTAAAAGTCCAGTGATGAAGAAGACCAGAACCAGTAGGAAGAGCATGTAAGGGCTCTGCTGTGGAGGATCCTTCCCATGTTCTGGAATGTTTTCCTCCATTTTGATCTGTTATAAAGAGAAAGTTTTAATGAAGTATGTGATTATGATTATTATTATTACTATTATTTTCCTTTGACTATATACATATTCCACACCCCTGTACAGAAACTGCCATTACTCAAACTAGTCCTTGTCCCCTTATGAGGCTCACAGTCTCATTTCCCCTATAGCAGACACACTACAGACAACTATATTTAAAAAAGTAAACCTACCAGCACATTTTTACAAGAGAGAACCTACAAAACATGTGGGGGAACATATACAACATATACACTCCACACAGATGTTGTCTTCAAACCCAGCATCCCAATGCTAATCAATGAACTCTAGTCCTGCTATTCAGACTTAATACATGGCACATCATAGACTATAGAATAGACTGTGAGCCATCATTTGTAGCAGTTTTGAAGTGGATCTCAATTGTTTTGCAAAATTGTTGTATTTATCGCTAAATAACCTTATCCATTATTATTCGTGAAATCACAAAGTGACAAACCTGATTTTGCCAGGTACCAGGAAAACCCCCAGAAGGTGCTGCAACACACAGGGTACATAGAGGCCACAATACAATGGAGGGCCCTGGCGCTAGAGAGAGGGGAGTGGGGTCATCACCTGCACTCACCTGAGGCTGTACCTTGCCATCCCTGACCTCCCTATATGGGTTCTTTCCCCCATCCCCGATCACCTGCTTAAGCACTTGATTGCCCTAAGTTCACCCTGGCTATTGAGCTGGCAGGTGAGAGCACTAGTCTCACCTCTCCAATAAAGAAACACAAGGGTAGGATACCAGACAGAGGAAATAGACACAAAAGGTAAAAGCACTCCAAGCAGGTACAATACAGCTAACACCACAGCTGCAAACTACACAAAACTAAAGCTTCTTCCAGAGTCTGGCTCCTTCCAAAGTGGACCACATAGAAATACTGAGGATTCGATTCTATCACCAGCGTCAGATGATATAGCACGTGATTTTATTTAGTGATGGGGAGTGATCACAAAAGAGCTGCACCTGGGATTAAAGCTACAGACAGCAGTCAGACAAGAAAGAGTGCGTAACTCTTACAGCACTACAAGCAAGTAGATGTTATTCAAATATCAGTAGTGAATCTGCGAACACTAAAGGCTACTTTACACGCTGCGATATCGGTCCCGATGTCGCTAGCGTGGGTACCCGCCCCCATCTGTTGTGCGACACGGGCAAATCGCTGCCCGTGCCGCGCAGACCCGTCACACATACTTACCTGCCTGGCGACGTCGCTGTGACCGGCGAACCGCCTCCTTTCTAAGGGGGCGGTTTGTGCGGTGTCACAGCGACGTCACTGAGCGGCCGCCCAATAGAAGCGGAGGGGCGGAGATGAGCGCCCGGAACATCCCGCCCACCTCCTTCCTTCCTCATAGCGGCCGGGAGGCAGGTAAGGAGAGGTTCCTCGTTCCTGCAGCGTCACACATAGCGATGTGTGCTGCCGCAGGAGCGACGAACTACATCGTTACTGCTGCAGTAACGATAATCGAGAATGGACCCCCATGTCACCGATGAGCGATTTTGCACGTTTTTGCAACGATGCAAAATCGCTCATCGGTGTCACACGCAGCAACATCGCTAATGCGGCCGGATGTGAGTCACAAATTCCGTGACCCCAACGACTCCGCATTAGCGATGTCGCAGCGTGTAAAGCCCCCTTTAGGCGTTGTGATCTTCTGATTCCAGTCTTGCCTGAGATCTCCCCTGGGTGGGACACACTCATGACAGGATTGTTTAGATTGGAAAACCCTTTTTGAAATACATTCTAAAGTGCCTGCAGGCAAATGGCAGCGCTTAACCCTGAAAAAAACCTGCTATATTCTTGCAGCTTGGTTCTATTGGCAAAGACACCCCTTTACTTAGCCAGGTTTTAATAAATTATATAAGGGATTTTATACAAAAAATCCACAAAGAACCAGCGCTAGATGGGTTTTTTTATATATAATTTTATTAAAGAAAATATTGCTATCCTTGTTCCAAGGCAGGGTATTTAATAGTACACAATACACTAAAAATTTTTCTTAGAACCACATATACCAGAAAAAACACAATATAAATAAGTCAGAATTGAAAATACAAATAAAAATAAAAATAAAGATAGAAATAAAAATATTAATAATAATAAAAATATGAAAGATAAATCAAAAACCACACAAAGGGTTTTGGTATAAACCCGTTTCCTCAGAGGTGATCCGATATTCACAATAATTAATTTCTAACTCAGCTATCGTAATGCCCCGGCCGGTGGCATATACTTGATTTAGTAAAATATTGTGACTGATAGCATATAGGTGTACCACACCACCTCTGACTAATTTGCAAGCCTATTTTGCACACATCAAGCTTTGCACAAAATGTTGTAGAAATCAGAAACCCTCAATCCCCAATGTGATGTCAGTGGGATTTGCCAGCAGATTTTGATCTGTAGTAATATAGACCTGATTCCTCCGTTAGATAAACTGAAGTTGTTGTCAATGCAGGATTAACTTGTTCAATTTTCCAAGCACCTACTTGGAAGCATGTGGTCGTGAACAATACAGGTTGTGGAGGAGATGTCAGGTTACCACAAACCCCTTAGTTAGAGTGAATATATTGTGAATATCGGATCACCTCTGAGGAAACGGGTTTATACCAAAACCCTTTGTGTGGTTTTTGATTTATCTTTCATATTTTTATTATTATTAATATTTTTATTTCTATCTTTATTTTTATTTGTATTTTCAATTCTGACTTATTTATATTGTGTTTTTTCTGGTATATGTGGTTCTAAGAAAATTTTTTAGTGTATTGTGTACTATTAAATACCCTGCCTTGGAACAAGGATAGCAATATTTTCTTTAATAAAATTATATATAAAAAAACCCATCTAGCGCTGGTTCTTTGTGGATTTTTTGTATAAAATCCCTTATATAACCTTTTTGAAATACCCTAATAACTTATTTTCCAGAGCAGACAGTGGAGAACTAGAATGTCCATCTCATCTCCCTCTTCTTCGGGAGACATTTTAAAAAATTGTGTAGTACTTCATTTTTCCTGTGGAGGCAGTACAGGAGTAGTGAACAAGAATATAGAAGAACTGAACATCTACCAGAGCTTGCAGTTATCTTTTTCATCTCTCTGTACAAATTATCTTCTAATGTCACTTCTCTTTTTAGCAAGATATGTTGTTGATCGCAGGAACCTCGCATGATCTCTGGAATAGATTTCTGAAATTCCCTTTTGAGTGGTTGTCACACATGTACACCACTACCCTTCCATTGTCTATAGCAGAGATATCTAAATAAAGTGTTTTGTTTCTTCTGGGGGTCCCATATCCCTTAAGAATATGTAAGGAGGTGGACTTGTTGCATTCATTACTTAAGACACCAATCACATTATTATCATGTGGAGTATAATGTGTATTATGTCCTGTGTATTGTGATGCAATGTATAATGTGTAACAATGTAGTAAGTGTTTATGTTGACAATAGGGCAAGAAGTAGTTAAATTTGGAACTAGCCCACAATGGGAGGGGCTTATCATGTAGGAAAAGAGATGGTTTCCTTCGAGAAAGTCAATTAGAGCACAGCATGACAAGAATAGGCCTATAATCTAAATGGTCACCAAGACCACATATAGTGGGTGATCTGGTGATCTGGGGCAGACAGCAATAAAGAGACCGGAAATAGGACCGCATGATCCAAAGTAATCAACCAAAATATATAGTAAGGGACTGCATCAGGTCTAGGAGGACTTCTAGCAGTCAGGCTCCAAATGACTTTCAGCTCCTAAAGGTAATGGGCCAAAACTGAATAGCACACGGGACAAGAGACTGTCGCGGGTGAAGCTGGAAGCACGCCATATTGGTAAAACACCCTCCTCTACCAGGAGATTCAGATGCAGAACTCCAGGGATTATAGAATGGTTTTCAAAAACTGTATTGTGGAGATGAACTGGATTATGCTGAAGTTATCCAGACCTGTGAGAACAGGAACATCTCAGATGTCTCTCAAGAAAGTGTGCTTAAGGATACAGGATATTACTGAAACAAATGAGAAGTTGTGTACCTGCTGTCTGGTATGTATAGTTGTCATCAAAGGACAACATTTGGTGAACCTGGAGGTCTTCTTTCCTGAATAAGTCATTATCAGGTCAAGGCTGGCCAAAACCATTTGCCTCCTTCACCCTACATGGGCTTACCGTCCCTATGATATCGTCTCACACACCCAGCCAGGACCTCATCTTTCATATAAAAAGGTTCTTATTTTGGAAAAAGATTATATCAAGACTGATCATTTCAGAAGTTTTCTTTAACTAACTGAAATAATTTTGATGGCGAAATTAAAAATAACAAAACTGAAATAAAGTATTTGCACAAGTGTCAAAACCCTTTTATAATCGGGCATGTGGTTGTTTTCAGCATTAGCATTTCACATTTAGGACATAATCAGACAATTTTTCTTGAATGGAGAAAATACGGTCATGTGACCCATCCTTAAAGGGGTGGTCCAAAGTCAAACTAAATCCCTATCTATTTAATGCCCTAATCTAAGCTATATTCAATATACTTGTATTAGAAATTCCCTACCATTCCCTAACTACACTTATCAAACTGGTATTCTATTATTTTTCCTATTTCCTGTGTGATGACTTTTCATTTGAGAATCACAGTGCATGCTGGGATTCTCAAACAAAGCGTCCTCAGTGTAGGGAGCAGAGGCTGCGGTCACTACCACAGGCACTGACCCCTCCATGAAACGAAGCACCATCAGTGCTGCTCTTTTCAGGGACTGTGCTCGTCCCTGCTGTGTCTCTCTTTTAGTTTTTACTCTTGCAAGTTCTGTGCTTAGAATTAGATTTTTTAATATTATCTTATCTACTCTTATGTAACTGTAAACCAGCTGATAATCCAGCACTTAAAACGATTAAAGGACAAAGTGTGCATCATATGGATGATCTCTGTACAACATCTGATGGACTATAGCATAATAATTTCTTGACTAAAAAAACCCCTAAAAATATTTGTGTGTCTTTGTGTGAACTTCTTAGCACACAAAGGGATAGTATGGGCCCATATAGTATGGGTGACTACCACACAGTGACTTCCGGGATTCCGCCAGGAATAAAGGAAACTTCAGTGAGCGCAGCAGCAAACAGGGTCAACCGGGTACACGATACAACAGTGGGCCCTGGTGTTGGAGAGAGGGGAGCGGGGCCACCTCTTACACTCACCTGAGGATGATCCCTGCACTCCCTAATGTCCCTATATGGGTTCTTTCACTCTGTCCCCGATCATGTGCCTAGGCCCTCAGTTGCTCTGAACTCAGCTTGGTTAGTGAGAAGGCCGGCGAGAGCACTGGTCTCACCACTGCAATAATCCAACACAAGGGAAGAAAGACAGACAAGGGAAAATAGAAATAAAAAGGAAAACACTACAGACTTCTCCAATGTAGCTAACACCACAGCTGCCAATGTAAAAAAAATCAGCAGTCAGCTTCTTCCAGAGACTGGCTGCTTCCAAAGTGGACAGCTTAGATACGAGAATCTATAACCGTTATCAGATGAAAAAATTGTTTAAAAGAACTGAGAGTCCACAGTAGTTGATACCTTTTAATGGCTAACTGAAAAGATGGTAATAATAACAAGCTTTCGAGACTACTCAGGTCTCTTCATCAGGCTCAGTATAACACAAAATCTGAAGAGTCACATATTTATACATAACAGGACATAGAATGGAGCAGTAATAAAAGACAAGTTACGTGAAGCAGAACTATCAGTATGGCAAGGGGACAATCAGTTGTGGCAGTAAATATTGGAGAAGTTCATAGATAAGGAGTGTGAAAGTTTTATTGTCCTCTGAGTGAGGTCTGGTCAAGAGTTGTGATGCCCCCAGATGCTCTGAGGAGCACGTTTCTTAATTTTCTTCAGATTTTGTGTTATACTGAGGCTGATAAAGGGACCTGAGTAGTCTCGAAAGCTTGCTATTATTACCATCTTCTCAGTTAGCCATTAAAAAGTATCAATCACTGAGAACTCTCAGTTCTTTAAACAAATTTTTTATCTCTACTGACTAACACGGTACAAAAATACACTTTCCCGATATCAGATGGTAAGACATGTGAAGGGGAGTGGTTATAAAGAACTGCACCTGAGCTTAAGGCTCCAAAGGATAGGCAAAAAGGAAAAAGTGTTTTTTTTCAGGATTGGACAAAATTTTATCTAATGTGACAAAACAACAAAAGTAGTAATGAGGCCAGTAAATTGCTGCAGCAGTGACGTGTGGTACAGGTGATGACATCGGTACAGCCAAATTAACAGCGGCCGGTGGGGAAAACCAAAGGGGCACAGCTGGGATCGGAGAAGGATTTAACAGGAAAGCCCTGATCTATGTTATCTTCATCATATCCCCCATTCATTGTGCACATGTTACCTGATTTATGAAAAACCATGATTTAAGAAATATAGAAGTAAAAACAAAAGTTTTACATATTTGTATATACTCTATACACTAAAAAAAATTCTAATGCAATTTTAATATATTTTAAGTACAATTTACTGTAAACTTTAGAAGTCAGCTAAGTTCAGTGTGCATGTAAGAGCTTGTTCACGTGTTCAACTTTTTTATTTTATTTTTTGCTTCGAATACATCTAATGAAAGACCCTTAAAGTTGTCTGTGTAAAAGCATTCAATATCATCAAACAAAATAATGTAACTGCACGCCTAACGTTTAATGAATGCAAATATAAGGCTTTTATTCAGTCTCCTCACAAGTCCCGCTATACTGGAGCTATATGGTACCGCTTAATATTTGCATTTATTTAAAGGGAACCTGTCAGCAGATTTGGGGCCTATAAGCTGCAGCCACTACCAGTGGTTCTCTTATAGACAGCATTCTAATATGCTGTATATAAGAGTCCAGGCCGCTGTGTAGAACGTAAAAATCACTTTATAATACTCACCTAAATGGTCGCTGTGATGGATTTGGGTCATATGGGCGTCTCCGTTCTCCTATACCGGCGCCTCCTCTTTCGGCCATCTTCGTCTTCCTTCTGAAGCCTGTGTGCATGACATGTCCTACGTCATACACACTCGCTAGTCCCGGGCCTGCGCAGGACCTCAATGTTGGCGAGTGTGAATGACATAGGATGCGTCATGTACCACAGCTTCAGAAGGAGGAAGACAAATATGGCTGAAAGAGGAGGCGCCAGCAGCGGAGAACGGAGACGCCCATATAACCCAACTCCACCGCAGCGAACATTTAGGTAAGTATTATAAAGTGATTTTTACGTTCTACACAGCAGCCTGGGCTCTTATATATAGCATGTTAGAATGATGTATATAAGAGCCCAGTGGTGCTGGCCACAGCTTATAGGCCCCAAATCTACTGACAGATTAAGGTCTGGAGAACGGTTACTCTTTACATGATTTCTGGAAACATTGGCTAACTAAGTACAAGGCCATGTGCACACGTTGAGTATTTGGTGAGTTATTTTAGATCAGTATGTGTAGTCAAAATCAGGAGAGGAGCAATCAGAAGAAAAGTAATCGAAACACGGGCACCACTTCTGCATTTATTACCCACTTCTGGTTTTGGCTTACAAATACTGAAGTAAAAAAGTCACGGACTTACTGAACCTATGCAAGGATTTGTCCAGTTCTATAATATAAAATAATACACAAATATAACAATGAAGCATTGTATATTAAAGGTGTTGTCCAGGACTGTGATATTGATAACCTGCTTATAGAAAATGTAGGCAATAACAGATTGGTGGAAGTCAAATACATGGAACCTCATAAATCAGCTGTTAGCTGACTCTATTTATGCCAAAAAATGTCACTGCTGCTGTATTTCGCGGTTGCACAATTGAAGAAAAAGTAATCCAAAATGTTCTGAAATTAATCTTAAATACTCTAAGCAGTTCACTGTCTGAGAAAGACTAAAGGCCCACTTACATGCAACAACATCGCTAACGAGATATCGCTGGGGTCACGGTATTCGTGACGCACATCTGGCGTCGTTAGCGACGTCGTTGCATGTGACACCTACGAGCGACCACTAACGATCCGAACAACGTCAAAAATCGTTGATTGTTGACACGTCGTTCCTTTCCCAAAGATCATTGATCTTTTTGGATGCAGGTTGTTCGTCGTTCCTGATGCAGCACATATCGCTACGTGTGACACCCCGGGAATGATGAACAGCAGCGTTCCTGCGTCCTCCGGCAACGAGGTGAGAGTGACGTTAATGCGGCTGCTCTCCGTCCCTCCGCTTCTATTGGTGGCCCGCTGTGTGACGTCGCTGTGATGCCGCACGAACCTCCCCCTTAAAAAAGAGTTTGTTCGCCGGCCACAGCAACGTTGTTAGGAAGGTATGTGTGTGTGACGCGTACAAGCGATATTGTTCGCCACGGGCATCGATTTGCCCGTGACGCACACACGACGGGGGCGGGTGCGATTGCTAGCGATGTTGCTAGCAATGTCGCTACATGTAAAGCGGCCTTAAAACTGAAGCATTGTTGCACTCTGTAACAGTATTAATTCTCCCTAGTACATGGTAGGAGATCTTAAAGAGAACCAGGTTTTGTTTAGACTATATGAACTACGGTATTTGTGTGTGAATAACGCTGTATCACAGCCAAAATGGTAAAAACTGCGGCTAATTAATGCCTCCTATCAATGAAGCACAACCTAAGTCCATGATATCTCAGATATTCAACTCAAATACCATATGACTACATGTACAGTTCAGAAGCCATCATTGCTCAGATACTATATTCCCCTCCTTGAACTTTAGACGGGAAGCCTCTCTAAAGAATGTTATTATTCCAAAGTTGACTTGAAAATGAACTTTGTTAGCGGAAAGACCCCTTTACAATAAAACATTTCTCTGACTACCAGGAGTCTTCACATTAAACTCTTAACTGTGCTAGACCACCAGATACTGGAATTAACCGATTTAACACTCTTGACTGTACCAATTGAAAATCAAACGGACAAGGTGAATTTGGAAAAATGAAAAAGAAGGGTTCAAAAAGGAACACCAAACATATAACCTAAATTAGACATTACACTATGAACTTTTTTCCCCCCCAAGATTGTTTCCTTTAGGTATCAAGCAACATTATTTAATCTTGCCAGAGGCAGATCTAAGTTTTCCAGACCCTGGGGCAAGAGTTCCATTTGACTAGTTGTCATGTGACGTTCATATGCGATTTGTGAACTTAGAGTCACATACAGACAAGCTGCTTTTTCTAATTCTCTCAATGCTCAGTTGAAACTGACAGCAACTGAAAGACTTGAGTACAATTGATTACTTTGGGCTGGCGCGCTGCACAACCTCTGACAGCCAAATCCCAAACCGGGGGCAACAAAATGCAAAACTGCAGCAGCCAGGGAGACAACTTGTACTGCTGCATCAGGTGGCCCGAAAGCGTCCTCCTGGTGGCTGCGGCAGGGTCAAATGCACCGCTTGCCCCAACTAGATATGCCTCTGATACTACAGCATTTTCACATTCCACTAACTCAGTCACTACTCTGAGCTTACGTTTCACTAGAGTTGGGAGAATTGATTCCGGACCATCAACCACTTTCTGCATTCTGTGACTGCTGGAAAGGAGGGCTGCAAATTTTCATATCTCCTTTCATTCCCAGATCCTCTTTTGATTAGCTAGCTAGCACAATCCCGGTATCCCGGTTATGCCGCAATGAAGACGTCGCACCAGAACGTCCATTCAAAAGAAGGGTCGGGAAAGAGATTCACAGGTTTTCCGTTCAGCATGCACCCAATGCAGACCTTACTGATGGACTGGAGTCTTATGAATGGATTCTACCATTTTTCACCCATCTTCAAGCTGCTATTTATTGCTTCTTTTATTTCTGTCTTTATTCAATAAAAATTCGAAACCAAATGTGTGAAATTGTCAAAGCGGGACAATCGAGACTTAGAGAGTTACATAACCAAATGTACTAAATAATCAATTGCTGTTAGGTATACAGATATCGCTGACAGAACCACTGTATTTTTGAATTAACCGGTTAGCATTTAAAATTAGCTGTGATGGTAAACCAAAGATGTTTGTGAATGTGATTGGAATTTCTCCATTTCCATTCTCACGCTATAATGTAGCATATTAAAAAACAAAGACTGATCAGCATGCCCTTAAAAAATGATGTTTGACATCTTTATTTCTCCTTTAGCCTCTTTCATCCACTGATTAGGTTATCTCTGTTGACCATGTGGTAGGCACTGCTAAAGCCAAAGTACAAGTTCCACCCAAATGAAAAAAAAAATTAAAAACAGTATGTTGTCTTAAATTAGTTTTGACAGCAATAAGCTATAGTAACTAATGAAAAATATGTGAATATAGAATATATTATTGGCTTTACCATCCCTTATTAAAAGGAAACCACCAATTATAGTATCCTACTAGTGTGGCACGTACACAAAAATAGGGTTAAGCGTTTGGCTGCTTGCCAAGACCTTGTCCATATTACTTTTTGCAACCTATGTTAAGATATATATAAATATGCTATCCATTAGGTAGCGAAAATATAAAGCTTGGCACAGTCTAATATATTGTCTTGTGGATCCAGTGGTCTTCTACTTAAAAATGATAGTTTTGATAGTCCATAAAAACACAAAAGTGGCAGTCACTATCCATAAAAAACTTATATTAAACTACCGTTAAAATATACATTGCTATGGAGCTTGTGGGAGGTTTATAGACGATGGCCAATTTGTGCTGAAACAAGCATTTCTACAGGTGTTGGCAGTCGTCTACAATCCTCCCACCAGCTCTGTAGGAATGTATACTTTAATGGTAGTTTAATAAAAAGGGTTTTTTTTCAATGGATACTGAGTGTCACTTTTCTGCATTATGTAAATAAAAATATACCCTTGCAATACATCTAGTAATTATCATACACACAAGACATGTCATTAATAAGATCTATTGTGTTATTTGTGAAATAACTAAACAGAAATGGACCCTAGGGACAAATGATTGTCTCTAAAGCCACTTACAAAAGAGGATTATCTTCCGCTGGCCCCTTAAGGCCCATTATTGTGTCAAAACCTGTTCTGCAAGATCCAGCGTTATGACAATTCAGTCTTTTGTGCAATGATGATGTTTTTATACCAAGTAGTATATTAGTTGGTATAAATATCAAGAAAACAGAGGTCCTAAATGTCTCCTTTCCTAAAACCATTTAACCATATCTAGAGAGGTTGTTACATGTTATACCATCATCAAATTGTATGATGTCGGTAACAACCCATCCAATCAACATAGGCAAAGAAATCAAACCTTAGATGTCTATAAAGTTAGTGATATGTAAAAATGAGAAATGACACAGGGAAAAGTATGTAACATGCTCCTGTATGAAGAAAAGTATTGAAAACATGAAGAAAGAGAGGTACAAAAAGCCATGGAAAGTCATGACACTAAAATCAATCACTAATTAGAAAGCAAGCCTGCCACTTAGTGATAAATAATAGTTGGTTCAACTAATGGCCTATAAAAAAGTGTCCTATTACAAAGGAGCCACACAAGAAACGTCTCATGATGGGTAACAGCAGTGAGCTGTCTCAAGAGCTTTGTAACCTTATTGTTGCACAACATACTGATGGCATTGGTTACAGATGAAACCATAGATGTCTACAAATTTAGTGATGTGTAATAATGAGAAATGACACAGGGAAACACATTGAACAAGGTTACTGAAATGTATTTAATTCATACAAAAGGCTTTGTTGGTGATTACAGCTTCAAGATGCCTCTCGTATGGAGAATCTACTTACATGCATTGCTCAGGTGTGAATTTGGCACATTCTTCCATACAAACACTCTTGAAATCCTGAAAGTTCCGTGGATTCCTTCTATGAACTTTGAGTTTTAGATCACCTGCATCATTCTGGTAGATGGGAGCAAATGTAATTTTAGCAAGAATCTCTTGGTACATTTGTTCATTTTTTTTTTCATAAAATTATAGCTAGCCAGTACAGTATGATGGAAAACAGCACCACACCAAGATGTTACCACCTCCAAACTTCACTGGGGTGATAGGCAGTGCCTTTTGGTCTCCAAACAAGGTGTGTATTATGGCATTAAAAGAGTTCCAACTTAGTTTAATCTGACCAGACTATATTCTCCGAAAATTTCTCAGTCTTGTTTTAAAGTTGATGAGTAAACTTTAAACACGCTTGAACATGCTTTTTTTGCATGGTGAGTGTGCATGTACGCCATGGAGGTTGAGTGAATTACTTACTTTTTTTTTTAACAATTGAACCTGCTGATTCCAGGTCATAGTTGCTCCTTGGCTTTTGGACAACTCTTGTGAACTATTTTCACTCCTCTCTCTGAAATCTTGACAGAAGCGCCTTGTCATGGCTGTTTTATAGTGAAATTATGTCTTTCCACTTTTGAATTATGGCCCCAACAGAGCTCACTGGAACCTTCAGTAGTTTAGACATTCTTCTGTAGCGAATGCCATCAGTATGTTTTGCAACAATTAGGTTGTGAAGATCTTGAGACAGATCACTGGTTTTACCCATCATGAGATGTTTCTTGTGTGGCTCCTTGGTAATGAGACACCTTTTAAAAGGTCATGAGTTGAATCAGCTGATATTATTTTTTCACTGTTAGAATTGTTTTCTAATTACTGATAGATTTCAGCTGGTGTCATGACTTTCCATGGATATTTGTACCTGTCTTTCTTCATGTGTTCAATACCTGTGTCATTTCTCATTTATGAACATCTGGTTTGATGTATTTGGCTGTGTGGATTGGATGGGTTATTACTAGGGATGATCGAATACTTCGATTATCTGGCTTCGCAAATAATTTCCGAATACCTCGCCGCTATTCGACTATTCACGAATATTCGATGCGCAATGTAAGTCTATGGGAAACCCGAATACCAACTATTCAGAACTATTCGGGCTTCCCATAGACTTAGTTTGCGCATTGAATAGTCAAATAGCGACGAGGTATTCGGAAAATATTTGGGAAGCCAGATAATCGATCATCCCTAGTTATTACCAACATCTGGTGAGACATTCATGTCAATAGCACCTTTACAAATATATTAGAAAATTGGTAATGTGTTCAATACATATTTCAACCAATGTATGTCTCCGAGCTTAAAAAAAAATGTACAATTACTACTTGAAAGGGATAAATGCTACCTCTGTTAATCATTACATAAACACTGCACTTATATTTGCATCCACTTTTGGAACAAGAACTGTGGAGATGTAACAGTCAAGATTAGAGTGGCTTGGCAATTTTACTCAAGGATATACAATACATTAATCACTGTATGCAGCTCTACTTTCAAATGTAGAGTTATGAGGATAGGATAATGGACATTGATCAATATCAGGATGTTCTATTATAAAGGACATTTACATATGGACCACGGACGTACGCTACTATATATATTCTCTATGTAAAAACTTTGAATGAACATAGATGAGGACGACATGTCATGTCTCATGCTTTAAACATACTTTCTGATAATGTTATAAAAACTTGAAAACGTTTGCCAGCCGAATTTGAAATACAGACCCTCACTGAAAAAAAAGGGAACCTGTTATGACATATGATCTGTTTTAGTAACAAGTTCTATAACCCATGCAAAACCATTTGGATTACCATTTCTTAGAACTCTGTGCTGCACTGCTCCTACTATTCTTTCTAGAAATGTATAAATTGACAACTAGGTGTGACCATTTCCATGGTCAAATATCTGTGCCAAAATATTTTTGGACATTGTCAACACTGATTGGCCATTGTCGGCACTGATTGGCCGTTGTCAGCTCTGATTGGCCATTGTCAGGGACACACCTCCAACTGGTAACAAAGTTCTAAATGTCATAACGTGGAATTCGAAGATGAGCTGATACTCTTTGGCACATGAGATATTCTTAAAAACAAAGCTGGAGAATGACTTTTTGGACCAACATAAAAAAATTGTCATCTTATTTCCACCTCAGGAAGTACATATCATAAAAGCCCTTCTTACACATTGTAAGCCAAAGTATGTAGAGAAAATGGACAATCTGTTAAATTAAAGGGGGTGTTACAAGCAGCGATATCGCTAGTAATATCGCTGGTGAAAGCATCCGCCCCCGTCGTTTGTGCGTCACGGGCAAATCGCTGCCCGTGGTGCACAAAATCGTCACACGGACTTACCTGCCTAGCGACGTCACTGTTTCCAGCGAACTGCCTTCTTTCTAAGGGGGCGGGTCGTGCGATGTCACAGCGGCGTCACTAAGCGGCCACCCAATAGAAGTGGAGGGGCGGAGATGAGCGGGACGTAACATCCCGCCCATCTCCTTCCTTCCGCATTGCCGGCGGCCACAGGTAAGCTGCAGTTCATCGTTCCTGAGGTGTCACACGTAGCGATGTGTGCTGCCTCGGGAATGACGAACAACCTGCGTGCACAACAATCAACGATTATTTAAAAAAGGAACGACGTGTCAACGATGGACGATAAGGTGAGTATTTTCCATCGTTAATGGTCATTCCTTGCTGTCACACGCAACGACGTCGCTAACGATGCCGGATGTGCGTCACGGAATCCGTTACCCCAGCGATATATCGTTAGATCCGTCGTTGCGTGTAACGGGGCCTTAACTCTGAGCAAACAGTTCAAACCACTCTTAGGTCCCAATTAATCCATTTGCAGGAGAATTTAATTTTTTGCCTTGTGGAATTTTTTGAGGCCAAATTCTTCAAAATGGTGCAAGTGGTTTGTGAATTTTGTGCAAAATAAGAAATGTTCTTTATTTTTGTCTAAAGCGGGCTTTACACGCTGCGACATCGCTAGCCGATGCTAGCAATGGCGAGCGTGATAGCACCCGCCCCTATCGTTATGCCGATATTTGGTGATCGCTGCCGCAGCGCACATTATCGCTACGGCAGCATCACACGAACTTACCTGGTCGGCGGTGTCGCTGTGAGTGCCGAACAATCCCTCCCTCAAGGGGGAGGGACGTTCGTCATCACAGCGACATCACCGCGACGTCACTAAGCGGCCGGCCAATGAAAGCGGAGGGGCGGAGATGAGCGGAACGAACATCCTGCCCACCTCCTTCCTTCCTCATTGCTGGCGTGTGGCAGGTAAGGAGAGGTTCCTCGTTCCTGCGGCGTCACACTTAGCGATGTGTGCTGCCGCAGGGACGAGAATCAACTTCGCCCACGCGACAGCAGCGATATTTGAGAATGGACCCCCATGTCAGCGAGGAGCGATTTTGGACGTTTTTGCAACGATCCAAAATCGCTCCTAGCAGTCACACACAACGAGATAGCTACAGCGGCTGGATGTGCGTCACAAAATCCGTGACCCCAACGGGATTGCTGTAGCGATCTCGTAGCATGTAAAGCCCACTTTAGACCCGTTTTGTGACTTTTTAGTTCAAAAAGTAGAGCATTTTACTAAATGCCTCAAATTAGTATATAAAATCACTCCAAGGGGAGAATTGGGAACATTTGAGGCAAATTTTGCAACTTTTTAAAAAGTTGCAATTGATGAATTAGCCAAGACATTTCAAGAAAAAAAGCACCTCCCACAATGGTAAACATAAAAAACAACAGGAGAATGCAAAAAATAGGCGGAAGCACGAGTTTAAAGAAGAAATAGGTGTAAATGAAAAAAAAAGAGAAAAAACACTAACAATTGGACAAAAATGTCTTAATGTTTTCACAATTTACTTAAAGGGAAACTGTCAGGTTCAATATGCACCTAGAACCAAGAGCAGTTCTGGGTGCATATTGCTATTCCCGGCATAACGGTCCCTGTATACACTAGCATAGATAAAGAGATCTTCACAAAAAGTATTTCTAAATATCTTTTATCTTATGCTAATGAGCGCGGAGACTAGTCCCCTGGACGTTAGTTCCCCTGGCATGTTAGCACGTTAGCACACCCACAGGGGCCCACAGGGGCGTACTAACATGCTAATGGAGCCAACTAGCCAGGGGAACTAACACCCCTCGCTCATTAGCATAAGATAAAAGATCTTCAGAAATACTTTTTCTAAAGATCTCTTTATCTATGGCCTAAAACACACTTCCGCAAAAAAAACGTCCGTGTGACACGTCCGTTTTTCGGGTCCGTGTTCTGTTTTTTTGGGGCGTTTCTCCGGTACTTATGGCATCCATGTGATGGCGTATGCGAGCCGTGTGTACGTGTAAAATGTCCGTGTTTGTGTCTAAAATGCCCGTGTAAGTGTACGTGGAATGTCCGTGTGGAATGTCCGTTTGTGTGTTGCACAATGTCGTTGATACATGTCAGCTGACAGCAGACAGAGTTGCGCGATGAGAATGAACTCGGGTGAACTTCACCCTACTTCATTGTCATGCCGCGGCTCTGTCTGTATGCCGCGTACTGATTAGCGGTCACCTGTGAAGGATTCACCAGTGACCGCTAATCCCCCGAGTGACTGAAGTGAGCAGCCCTCTCTCATACTCACCGCTCCCTGATCACCAGCGCGGCGAGGAACAGCTGTGTAGAGAATACGCGGCAACAATTACTTTGAATATGCCGGCCACTCATTAATCAATCTCGTATTCCCTGCTTTTTCGGGCTTATTAAAGTGGTGAACCAGGGTATATGTTTGTGTTTTTTTTTCTAATAAAGGATTGTTCGGGTGTGTGTGTTTATTTACTGTAATTTACAGATTAATCATGGAAGGAATCTCGGGGAGACGCCTGACATGATTAATCTAGGACTTATTGGCAGCTATGGGCTGCCAAAAACTCCTTATTACCCCGATTTGCCAACGCACCAGGGCAAATCGGGAAGAGCCGGGTACAGTCCCAGAACTGTCGCATATAATGTATGCAGCAATTCTGGGCGGCTGCTGACTGATATTGTTAGGCTGGGGGGCTCCCCATAACGTGGGGCTCCCCATCCTGAGAATACCAGCCTTCAGCCGTATGGCTTTATCTGGCTGGTATTAAAATTGGGGGGGACCGCACGCCGGTTTTTTTTAATTATTTATTTATTTTACTGCACAGTATAGACACGCCCACTGGCTGCTGTGATTGGGTGCTGTGAGACAGCTGTCACTCAGCGTGGGGGGCGTGTCTGACTGCAACCAATCACAGGCGTCTGTGGGTGGGGAAAGCAGGGAATACGAGATTGATTAATGAGCGGCAGGCATATTCAAAGTAATTGTTGCCGCGTATTCTCTGCACAGCTGTTCCTCGCCGCGCTGGTGATTGGGGAGCGGTATGGGCCGGAGGAAGAAAAAGACCGAGCGCCAATGTAAGTATGACTGAGAACAGCAGAAAAAATGGTAAGTATACTGACTTTAATTTAAAAAAAAACAAAAAATAAGATCGCTAGTGTAAAAACGCACACGCACGAAACGTGCTGAACACGGACATACTCTGTGTGCGGTACGTGCAGGCACGGACCCATAGACTAAAGCGGGTCAGTGCCTGCGTGCTGCCGTCCAAAAACGGACATGTCGTCCGTGTAGAAAAGCGCAAACACGTACTTACCACATGGTCACACGTTCCGTGTGATTTTACGTGTGTGTGCCATCTACCATTGAATAACATGGGTCTCCGTATGTACGTGTCTCCGGTACATGCAAATACGTACCGCACACATACAAATTACACGGATGTGTGTTGCGGGTCTATGCTAGTGTATACAGGGACGGTTAGGCAGGGAATAGTAATATGCACCCAGAACTGCTCGTAGTTCAAGGGGGAATATTGCACCTGACAGGTTCCCTTTAACAAATCTTAAGAAAAAAACATATCGTAATGTAGAAATAAACCTTGCCTATCATGGACACATTAAAAAAAAATATTCCTGTGTTGAGATAATCTTACATATGTGCTCTTGCTATGTACTGTGTAATGGCCGTGTCTGACCATACAGGGACATAGTCTGATCATACCACAGCTCCTGGGTAGGGGAGGAAGAAAAATAGAGTATAAATACAGAACAGCATGGGATTACAGCTATTTTTCTTCTGTGAGATAAAACATTTTTTTTTCTGTAAGGTAAAAATTGTTTTTAAACAGGCCTAGAAATATTTTACCTCACAGGAAGAAGCAGCTGTGATCCCATGCTGTTCTGTCTGTATAATCTCGTTTTCTTCTTTAACTGCTTAGGAGATGTGGTATGATCAGACCATGTTCCCTGTACAGTCAGACACATCCATTACACAGTACATAGCAGGGGCACATATATAAGATTATCTCAGCACAGGAACATTTTTTTTAAACACATTCAATTGTGGCACTTATTCCAAGATCTATTGATTAAAAAGTACTTTGTTCATGGGACACGTCCTTTAAAAAGTGTAGAGAGATGAAGATACCCATTTAAAGGTAAAAGGACATTTCCCAACGGTGTGAACATCCAGGTAGTGATAACAACAGCTGCTGCTATGAAAGACTATGGTTAAAAGGAAACTGACAGCAGATACATGCTGCTTGAATCACGCGCAGCATGTATCAGACACTGGCAGAATGATTTACATATGTTTGATTCTGAAACACTGCGGCACTTCAGAGAAAAACATATTTTGAAAGCCACCAGGACTAAGCTGAAAGGGAGACCGATCAAAAAGGTGGGCGCCTGGCGGTGCCTCTCTGCTGATAGGGACTGGTCTTTTTGGCTAGTTACCAATGCAGCTTGTTCCTTGGCCATTTCTTATTGTATGATTTTATCTCGGGCGGCATGGTGGCTCAGTGGTTAGGACTGCAGTCTTGCAGCGCTGGGGTCCTAGGTTCAAGTCCCACTAAGCACAACATCTGCAAAGAGTTTGTATGTTCTCCCCGTGTTTACGTGGGTTTCCTCCCACACTCCAAAAACATACAGCTAGGGAACTTAGATTGTGAGCCCTGATGGGGACAGTGTTGTCAAGATATGTTAAGCGCTGTGGAATTAATATCGCTATATAAATAAATATATATATATATATATACACACACATATATCAAACACCGCAACAATTCAGAGTCAAACATACCTGCCTGAGATCATACAACCAGTGTCTGGTACTTAGTGCCTGTGGTTCGATCAGATGTATCAGCTGTCAAGTTCTCATTAAATACTAATTAATATTGTAATGTACTAACCTGAAGAAAGCTGGTAAAATATTTATAAAATGTGAAATGCAGAGAACTCTAGACTCCAAGATCAAGGTCTTCTGTGGAGCATGAAAAGAAGAACCTCCACTGATATTAATAAAATGGCTTCTGAAGAACTTGACTACACGACTCACAACATACACAAACTCACTTCAATGCATAGTTCCTCAAACCAGTATAAAGATATGCCCAGATATTATGTCCTTAAATGAACCTGTCATCCCACACCGTGGACAGCATGTATCAGCCACTAGCTGTACGATCACAGACATGTATGTTTAACTCTGAAATGCTGCGGCGTTTCAGAGAAAAACATACTGTTAATAGCTGCTGCCCTATTCACTAATTGTACAGGCGGGTCCCCAGTGAACTCAACCCCGCCCACTGACAGTGACTGACAAGTGTCTGCCTATACGCGCACATGGGTAGAGGCTTGTCAGTCACTGTCAGTGGGTGGGGAGAAGCCACCGGGGACTGGTCTGTACAATTAGTCAATAGTGCGGCTTAGTTCCTGGCAGCTATTAACAGTATGTTTTTCACTGAAAGGATCAACAAGCTTTATTGCATGCAGAAGATGACTGAACAATAAAGACAAAACAAAAATTATGTGGCTCCCGTCTATTTTTGGTAACCACCATAAGTAAAACAGGCAGCTATGGGCTGCAACCCTGAGCTGTCTGCTTTACCTTGGCTGGTTATCACAATTAGAGGGGATCCCATGCTGTTTTTTTAAATTATTTATTGATATCATTAAAAAAACAGTGTTGGCTCCTCTTCTATTTTTGACACCCAGCTAAATGGAGGCAGACAGATGGGGGCTGGTATTTCCAGAGTTGGAAGACCCATAGTAATTGGGCCCTTCCTAGCTTAAATGTAGGCTGGGAGGGGTTAGTAATGGGGGGTGTCTGATAGATGCCTTTCCATTAATAACTCCAGAGCTTGATTCCAGCTGTCGATTCACAGCTGACCTCAACCCCAAAATGTATTACCCCAATTGCCACCACACCAGGGCAATCAGGAAGAGCTGGGCAAAGCCCTGGAATTACGCCACTTCTGGGATGCCTGCGGGCTGCTATTTTTAGGCTTGTAGGGGACAAATAACCATGGGCCATCCAAGCCTTGTAATACCAGCCCCAAGCTGGCTGATTATCAAAAAATAGGGGGGACTCCACATCAGTTTTTTAAATTATTTATTTAAATAATTTAAAAAACATTGTGGGATCCACTCTGTTTTTGATAACCAGGCAAGGTAAAGCTGACTGCTGAGGGTTGCAGCCCGCAGTTGTCTGCTTTATCTGTGCTGGTTATCAAAAATTTATTTTTTAATTTATTCCCTATGCACATTTGTTTATACAGTATTTACTCCCACTTTTATTCCATTTGCAGCCCCCTAGCTCTTACCACAACCATTTTACAGTCATTTTCCACCACAGATGTTTGGGTCTTCATTGACTTATATGGAGTTTGGGGTCAAGTTCAGGTCAAGTCCCAAACTTAACGTTTAACTAAAGTCTGGCCAGTGAACCCGAACTTCCACAAGCCCATTAATCTCTACCTGGGAGTTATCTTTAAAGTGACCCCATGCTTTAGTGTGACGCCTTGGCAAAACCAGGTTGTCACAGAGACTGCACAAATCTTCCAGGTGCAGGACTCCATCCTCTTTGGCATACCAACACAAACCCACACCCAGGTACGCAACATCAGCCAGCAAAGCCTAGTCACCCCCCATGACAATAGGGACACACCAGTGGGCGGGGACAAGCAGATGGTGACGCCCACCTAGGGGTCCTGAGGTGTTCTGGGAGGGAACACGACAGTCAAGCTTAGGAGGAGGAAGTGAGAGGAGTGTGAAGGGACAGGGTAGTCAGGGGTTGGAGCCTCTGGACTACAGGACTACTGACTAGGTGGCAGTCGGCAGACAGGGCCACAGGTGATGGAGATCTGGTCGCGGTAGACCTTAAGTGGACTGGGGCGGGGTTGTAGCCCGCTGGTGCCGACAGCGGGAATCTAGTCCGGAGGCCATGCACAGTCGGTGGACCCTAGGTCGAGGACAGCTTCAAGCCCCTTGTCAATTAGCCAGCAGGGGACAAGATTCCATGTCTTGTCCCACCAGCAAGCCCAGAGAGCGAGACGGAAGCCCAAAGAGGGGGATAGGGCTCCGCAATTGCCTGCTAAGATCCCACAGGTCAGTTCTCGCGGGCCACAGCTCCCAACACACAGAATCACTGGGAGTGGACTTCCCTGTTTCAAGCCGAGTAGTCAAACTAAGGAGACAAACACTAAGTGCAGGAGGAAGGGACCCCTGTTTGCTGTACCAGGGTGTGGGACCCGAATACACCCGCTGAAGGTCACCGGTCGCTGGCAATTTGGTTTACCACTTGAACTTTGTGTGAATTCCTCTAGAACTGTGAGTACACCAATACTACCCGGTCCAGCACTGCAGAATACACTCCGCAGCATCCTTCCCCGTACACCTGTGCCCCGGGACAACACCTCCCCTACCCATGGAGGGGATACCATCCTGCTGCCCGTCTCCATCAGCCCAGGGCGTCCCATACCAAGGCAGTGGCGGTGTCACCAACCATCACCGCAACCATCGGGTGGCGTCACTGACAAACTCTTCCCTTGAAAAATACACCCTTTTTATTGTTGTGGGCGGCGGCCTGCTGCACGAGCCCCGGATCCGGCTGCCACTTGAGCCACAGCCACGATCCCGGATCCGAGTGCCTCGGGTAGCCTTCCCTGCCGTGGTCAGTCACCCCTGCCCGCAACATTAGCACTCTAGGTGGATGGCCCTTCTGTGGAAGCAAATAACAAGACACAAAATAAGATGCACTACACAAAATGAGAAGAAACCCTTTGTTGTGCTCAATTCTTCTAATTGAAATAAGTAACGCTATTACAAGGGCAACAATACAAAAAAAAACCCCAAAACTTACAAGATATGGAAAGTGGCTCTAAAAACATACAGTAACCTTGTCCCATTGATGCCGTGTTTCTGACTAATCTCTTGTTAAAATACTATTGTTACAATATAAAAAAAAGACTTCAAAGCCTTCCTGCCTTTATTGTAATTACTTTTTCTCCTGCTATGAAACATTAATCACTAAGCGATCCCCTTCCTTTATAAAGAAAACGAAGTGTTCCACGTTATGACATACATAATTTAAAATGTGGACTGTGCTAAAAAAAAGTCTGCCTTCATGACGTCACTACTGTAAAAATATCCGGGAGGGCATCTCTGAGCGTAGTGTTCATTGAAGATTTCGGAATTTACTAAAATAACTACTAAATACTTCCCCTATTCTAATCCTGCAATCCTGATGATATTAGCATATACAGTTGAAACCAGAAGTTCACATACACTATCTATAAAGACACATCTGCAGGTTTTTCTCACTATCTGACATGAAATCAGAATAAACCTTTTGCGTTTTAGGTCAATTAGGAACCAAAATTATTTATATTTGCCAAATGCCAGAATAATGAGAGAGACAAACGACAAAGCCCCCATCCACCCAGCGATTAGATTGGCTGCCAGTAGGTGGTGTTTCAGTTGCAATTTATGGGGTTTCAGCTGCATTAATCTAACTTTAAGTGTATATTCACCTGGGGTGAGCACATATTTTATAGGGACCCATTTTGGACGCAATAGAGTCATGCATGCTGACCCAGATCAATAAAAAGAGCCAGTACTAGATTTTCTAGCCCCATTTTCAGGTCATGCATGGACAGAGAACAAATTTGATGAATTTGGTATAGAAAACGTCAACAGATACCACAAGACAAAAAAAGAAAGTGACTTAAAAAATGCAAATGATGAATCAAGGCCTAAAAGTGTGCACCTATTACATTGGAGTGCCTCGTTATGCATCTCATAATTTTAAAGGCGTTGTCCACTACTTTCATATTGATGACCTATCGTTAAGATAGATTACTAATATAAGATAATGTCTGACACCCAAAACTACCATGGATAGGCTGTTATCGGCAGCAGCTGGGTGTAACTGTAGAGGGGAGCCGATGGCTGGCAGGGCTCCGCTCTACTTTACTAAACTGAACTTGTGATTGTGTTCTGCGCCACTTACTTGGGTCATCAGGGGTGCATCCACCACCCGTTGTAGATGTACCAGGGCAACACATCACAAAGAGAGACTTTGTGCAAAACAACATCTGTTTTGTTCGATCTTCAATCTCCTGGACAGACATGGCCGTTACATTCATGTTCTGCTGCCATGATCTTTTGGAGTACATTTCCTGTTTAGCCCTCGCCCTGGGTATCATCCTTCCAGTAGTCGAGTCTAGCCTTCTGTTTTCCCCTGTTTCCCAGTCCCACGACTTCCTTGGTCCGCTCAACTATCTAGGATGGCTTCTAGTCTCTCGACCTGTATATGGGCCTACCATCGATACACTTGTCCCAACACTCGACTGGTCCCTGGACTCTTTTAAGCCCATACCAAGGTGAGCTGTAGGCTCTGGACCGTTAGAGGATACCTCCTGGTTCCGTGACGGGCCCTAGTACAGAGCTCGTCCTAACTCAACGTCTTCCTGGCCTCTCTCATAACCAACCCTCTGCTCTCTGGCACGCCTCCCATCCTGGCTGTAGTTCCCTCAGCAATCAGCATGTATCTGTTACACTATACATACTTCACTTACATCATACCTAATTGCTAACATTCCTACTTAACATTCCTATACTAAACATTACATGGTTACACATTACTCACTACTACTATGTATTACATAAACAATGTATGACATGAGACATCAGAGCGCCATCATGCTGCTTAGTGGCCACTCTAGGGTATTGCAGATCAGCTCCTATTGAACAGAATAGGAGCTGATCTGCACAACAGAGCGGATGAAAGTAAATAGTAAAAGAGTTCTGACATTACTGTATATAAATATAAATGTCTTTTATGTTGAATAAAGAAGAAATAAGTAAGGAAGCATCATAATTGAGTTTCATGATGTAATGTTTGTTATCAGATGCAGTTGTGTCCTGAGTGGTAAATTCCCAGAATGAGATTTCCTTCTTGATGCTTATAGCTCTAGATGCTTTCAAGTACACAAACACCATACATAAATGATTGATATTTTCACAGGATGTTGAGACTGAGCGCATTCATATCCTGCTCTGACGACGAGTACACAGCTGTATTCCCACAACTAAGTGAGCAGAATTCCAGCTGCAGAACTCAACACTTTATTACATCTATGCGGCTGAAAGCACTGACAATGGCCAACGTCTCCTATTATCACTGTATAGAGTATAACCTCTTATACCGACCATAATGGGGTTGTCCACTACTTGGACAACCACCTTTCAACCCCTATCCCCTCAGTAAATTGTAACAACTATACTCACCTCCACTGCCGATGCCATTCCAACGTTGTCAGCACTGGCTCTCCCGGTATCACGTGCCACTGCTATATCACGCGATCCTAGAAACCAATCAGCATAAATGACATCTTGAGGTGTAATGCCAGCATCGCTGCAGGGATGCCTACATACTCCCCACCATGGCTGGCCTGCATCCTCCTCCACTGCTTCACAGCCGACCACGTGCTCCCCTGCTGCATCGTGCTCCAGGGGCCTTTGCATGCCACACAGGTTGCTCAGGAGTGTGCATCTTTGCTGTTCTTAAAAGGTCAGCACACTATTATCCATACTTGCCTCTGGCTGAGAGCCACTGGGTACTTAAGGCATCCTCCCGCTAGGGGAGGCTCCTGAGCAACATGGTCAGTTAGTTATTGTCTTTCTACCTAGTTGTCAGGTCCCATGTTTCCTTTCCCTGTGTCCACCATACAATACCTGTGAGTACCTGCTATACCCTCTCTGACTGTCTGCATGAGCCATCTCAGCTGCACCTGTCTGTACCAGAGACTGTGCCTGTCTGTACCTGGGCCTGTCCCTACCCTGGGGGTCAGCTGGCACAGTCCCAGACACTGCCCAGGGAGTGGCACTTGGTGTCTACTGGCCGTCAAGCCCATCCTCACCAGAGGCTCTGGTGAATACCCAGTAGATACTTAGATAAGCCTCTCCCAAATCAGCCTGGATCCCCCCTGTGTCCAGTGGGTCCACTCATGCTCAGCACAACCTCAGTGAGCCCAACTGGAGGAAGCAAGAGCTCTGTTTGCTCTCTCACTTCATGTCTGATTTCAACAAGTAAGGGTAGAGTGAACATCTGGACAAAGTTTGTATGTTGGTTGACGGACCTCCTATAAATTTGACCTTTGGGCTCAGAAATATCTTGATGTGAGCTTTACGATATAACAAAATAGCTACTGGAGATTCATTGTCAAGAGATGATAATGAAATGTGAACTGCAGCCAGTTGAGAGTAAAGATGAGCAGAACCATGGAAATTCGGTTCGGCGGTTTGGTCCAAACCCCAATGGAAGTCACTGATTGTCAGTTCGAGTCTCCACCCTCATAAATCCAGCTATAAAAGAACACTTTTGGGAGGGTAGGTGGAAATTTTCCATTTTTTTTTTTTGGGGTAGTACACTACATTTGATCATGCTGTTGTTACCCCCAGTGGGAGCCGTTCAGACACTGCAAGTGGGTCTATCTTGGCTGAGTACCAAGCGTACCTGAGCACAGTTATTCTTGCGTGAGTGACCAGCAAACGTATAGCACCCGAACTCCAAACCCGAACTCTGTTTTTTAAAAAAAGTTGGTGCTCGGCCCAAACACCGTGTACGCTCATCCCTAGTTCAGAGTTCAATTAGCACGATGTAACACTATACTGGATTTGTTTTCTGGCTCTGTAGTTACTCCTCAGGCCGGTTTCCCTCTGCATGCAGATAAATTAAGTAAATAATTCCCTACTCTGGTCTCCCCGAAACTCACACTCATGACGCCATTAACTGGAGGCAGCAGCCCTAGCAATGAGCCACCACCCTAACTGAAAGTGATAGGAGGAGTTTGGGAATCTGGAGCTGTACTATGGGCAAGGAACCCAGAAGCTGATTATACAGGTACATAGAGATTGATCTGTACACAGCAAAGCATTTCTGTGTACCTATATTCTAGACATGAAGAAATAATCAGATGGTTTTGTTCCTAGTAAATTACTAAAAAAAAAAGAAAATATATATACAAACAATTGCAAAAATATCAATTTCTTTCTAACTGCAAAAACACCAACTTATCTTTCTTTGGGTGGAGTGTTCCTTGGATTTAAACCAACAACTTCTAGAGTTAAAGGCAGCAGCTAAACCTCTGATGACTGACTTTTGCATAATTAAAGCTGTAATGCAGGTTTTAACTCTACAGACAGATTATACTGGTGCACAAAAATACATTGTACAGAGCAGTTTACTATGTCCCTGTATTCTAGAGGGAGAATAAGGCTATGTGCCCATGGGACAATGTACCTGCGGATTTTGCCGCGGAAAACCTGCGGATTTATCTGGACTTTCCAGATAAATCCGCAGGTTTGCACAAGTACAGACATTCCCCATGTTATCCTATGGGATATGGGGAGTGCTGTATCAATGCTGCGGTATGTGCGGCTGCAGAAAATGCTCCGGATTTCCCGCAGTCGCACGTAACTGCATGTCAATTATTCATGCGGAATTATCTGCGGATGTCCAGCCTTCCACCATGGAGATAGAGGGCGGGACTTCCGCAGGTATTTCCGCACTTGTCCCGCAGGTTTACCGCCACAAAAATGCTCGAATCCCGCAGCAATGGATAGTTGCGGATTCCGGGGAGCAGCTGCGGGAAACCTGCGGACAAACCTGGGGCAAAATCCGCAGGTACATTGTCCCGTGGGCACATAGCCTTAAAGAGAGATTTTTTTCTTCCTATAAAGTTACTAAAAAATAATAAAAACAATTAAAATAATGACATTTTAATGCACTTTTAAAAAAATAAAAAACATCACAAATCAGTAAATAAAATGGACATACAGTATTTGTCTCCCTGTAACCATAATGACCCACACAACAGAGCAACCAAATTATTTATGTTGATTGGAATATGGCATAAAAACGTGGCATTCATGATTATTTTTCTCTATTAAAGCCATAAAAACTGTAATAAAAATGTAACGCTAAGGCCGTGTTCACACACAGCTGATAGCGCTTTTTTCTGCACATATTCTGCAGGTATCTGCAAAACACAATGCAATTACAATCTTCTTTGATTATTGCGTGTTTGCTGCATGTCTTTAATGCGTTTTCCACCTTATTTGATGCGTTTTTGGTGAAGCTATGAATTTTAATAGTACAAACAAATCTTTCATTCTGTGCTTAAAAAGGGTGTGTTTATCTTACCTGCATTTTTTTCAGGCACTACATAGATGCATATAGAGAAAAAATCTGCTGCATATAAATTCTTTTAGCATTTTTTCCTGCGTTTTCGAAAAAACGCATTAAAAAACGCATTAAAAAATATGGCAAAAGCTGCAAAAACACACAATTTTGCCACAGCATTTCTCCTACCAGAACATGCAGATTTGGTTGCAGATTGTCTGCGGGAGTCGGGACTTCTGCATGTAAGTCGCACGAATGGTTTACTGCAGCTATTTCGCTGTACTAGGATTACGGCGAGCAGCTGGGGTTAACCTGCGGATGTACCTGCGGATATATCCGCAGGTACAAACTCCCATGGGCACATAGCCTTACTGCAGATTCACCCTGTGACCACAGTTATAACAAACAGTTGATAGTGATCATCATTTTCATATGTGGATTGGAACAATCATTAACTGAAACAAAAACAGCTGCGTTGGAAGTTTAAAACTTGGTAAGGAACAGCCGAACTTTTCTACAAAGGTAAATGTTGTGGAAAGCAGTTTCATGACACAAGTCCAGGAGTCTGTGTGTCAGAAGTGGGGTCCTCTTGGGTCCCCACCCATAGTGTTTCATTTCATTCAAATGTCAACAGATAGTTCGCATTGACACTGATGCACCCTGAGCCTCCAGGACAACTTGAATTTCTTTGCAACTTAATTGAGGCTCCTTATCCACCATCTGGACTTTCCTGCATTCAAACCTTTCACCAATTTTTCTTGTTAAGGGAGATTAGCTACAATGCCATGGACTTATAATAGTTGACAATTACTATAATATATAACTTATATTTACTTGTCTTAAAAACATTTAAAGAACTATTCCATTTTGCCTTCTAAAGTCTTCTAAATGTCACCCCATATCCTAGAATATAGGGAATAGTTGTCAGGACATAAAGATGTGGGGAGGATATTATGCAGGACCAATTTTTTATGATTACCTTCAATATTGTATATTCTCCCTCTACACCAGAGCAATATATAAGCTAACCATATCTAAAGATACAATTAAGAGGATTGCCCATAGTCTAGGGGCAGCTATCATATAAAAAAGAGGGGGGGAACTGTATAAAAAATTAATATAACTAGGACCAACTTCAGGTGGTAGCCAGGGATATACAATGCATTTACCAATTTTCATACAGTGAGACCCCTTTTTATTATTAATAAAGATTAATTGCAATTTTGAATTACACAATAGATAAAACATAGGGAAAAAGGGAAGTTGTTTACCCACAATTCTGGAATTAGTGTTTTGTATGAAATTATATCCAATTATATCCAATTTGCCTTTTGTTCTGTGATTATTTGTGTTGTTCCAATACAAACAAAGGAAATAAGCATGTGTATGACAAAATGTGTAATTATAATCACTTTCTTGGAGAAATACTTAATTTTCAGGAACAATTTCGACTGTATAGATACAGACCTTCCTCTTTCCATCCTCTTGAAGAATCGGGAGACAAATAGTCTGTGTGTGTGTGTATATATATATATATATATATATATATATATATGTGTGTATATTGTGAGGTAGCGACCACCAATGTGGTAAATGGTCGCTATATGTCACAGTGGAGAAGGTACCTGCGATATTTAAATGGAAGAGGTTGCTATGGGACTTGTAGTCCACAAAGGCTTCTTGCTGCATATAAGGGTCAGGTTCCCTTTAATAATCCCAGTGTGCTGTGCAGGTCTGAGAATCACAGACCTCCACCTGTGGGTGTGTCCAGCTTGATTTAGGAGACTGGCAGTGTGTGCTCTGAAGAGTGAGAGCAGAGCAGAGAGCTCTGGATGGAGCAACCTGTGTGGAGGCTGAGCACAGGGCTCTGAAATTGAGTCTGAGTCGAGACTGAGGTGAGTGCAGCCAGGCCAGGGCTGTAGGGCCGAACCTCTCCTGGAGGAGACACAGACCCAGTGGTCTGCAGAGGGCCCTGGGGGCTGAGAAGGAACCTCAGCTAGAGGTGTCTGCTGGCAGGTGCCAGAGAGTGGGGAAAGTGGTTAAACATCCACTATGGACTTGTAATGGACTGGAACCCATGGTACGTGGATCGTTTATGTACAAGAGCAGTTTATGTTGGGAGTATTTTAAATAAACTGCTGGAATTGTTATAAAGAGACTGTACGTGTGTTGCTGACGCTACCTGACGTGTGGCCCCCATACACTCGGGGCCCACACCGTCACATTATGGTGGAGAATGCGGGCATGCGGCCTGGTTGCTAGGGGCAATGCAGCATGGTTGCTGAGAGTAACGGTCTAGGACGTATTCCTCTGGATACAAGTGGTTTGCGGTGGATCGGCGGGTCCACGAAAATCGTGTCGGCGCACTCAGTGGTTTGCGGTGGATCGGCGGGTCCATGAAAATCGTGTCGGCGCACTCAAGCAGCTGGCGGTGGATCGGCGGGTCCACGAACAGGGACAGCGTACTCCAGCTGCTAGCGGTGAATCAGCGGGTCTGCGGGGTTCCGTGCTGCAGTGGCGAGAGACCAGTGACTGGAGGTTCCAGGCCAACCCGGAATTGCGGGGCCCTGTGTGGTGAGCAGTGATACACCACAGGCTGGAGATCCTGGTTGTACGGGCGGTACAACCTGGAAAGGTTAGTGGTTGTCTAACCCCCCCCGTCTTTGACCACCGGGTATTATCCATTGGAGCGCCCCTCCTGTTCCTCTTCTCGTTGCAGCATGGAGGAGCTCCTGAACCGGCTGCTGTAGAGTCAGCAGCACCAACAGCATGTGCCAGGAGGTCCAGCGACAGCAGTGGGGGCTGAAAGCCAAAAAGAGGGAATGGTCCCTGCGGACATTGTGGAGGAGCTGTACAAGTTCCTGGTCCGGGGACAGCAGGAGCTGTTAGAGTGCAGCGATGTCGCAGCCATGAACCAGTTTGAGCGTTCCCTTTGGGGGGCCAGTATGGACACTGGGTGCCCAGGGAGATAAGAGCGAACAGTGTGAACTGGGGGCTAAGGACATTGCATGGAAACCCCAAAGGGGGGCGGAGTCCCAAAAAGGGGTGGTTGCCCAAAAGGGGGCGGAGGCCCGGAACGGGGTAGTTACCCAACAGGGGGCGGGACCCCAGAAAGCGGTGGTGACCCACAAGGGGGTGGAGCATTCAAAATCCGAACAGAGGGACTATAGCAAGGGGCAATGGGATTCGCCTTACCTATGTCCTACCTGCGGTATAGGCTATCCATCCGATGTGAGGCCACAGAAGTTCTCCGTGGTCTTGAATGGGCTAAGTGTGTCTGGTCTGTTAGACCCGGGTAGCAAGTTGACCTTAGTGAGACCCATGTCCGATCTCCATTTTATGGTGGGTAGGACAATAGAAGGACGTTGTGTGCATGGGACCACTAAAGAATATCCTCTGGCCAGGGTGATGATTCAGATGGCCAAACGTATGGGGCGCTCTAATGTGGGTGTAGCTCCAGATCTGCTATATCCGGTTATCATAGGACAGGACTTTGAGTTCTTTCGGGACTTATGGAAGACAGAGGCTGGGACCGATTGCACAGGAATAAGTCGGCTCCCGCCTACGGAAGCCTCTTTTCTGCAAGACGTTATACAGGTTCCCGGTGGGACATTGAGGTACACTGAGGAAGAGGTACCTCCACGTAAGGACAGTCCTAAGTTGGGGGTGACCAAAGATAATGGGGGACATGCCCAACTTAGTGACATGACCGTTAAAGTAACAAATGATAGTGTGACCGTTAAAAATGGGAGAGCTCCAGACAAGGGGTCCGACACCTGGTTAAGTGGGGACGTGGTAGTCCAGAACACCAGGGGGAGTGACGATGACTCCAGAATAGACACTGACTTTACTAAAGTGACAAATGGGTACAGTGACATACTGATGAGCAAAGAGGGGAAATACTCCTCCCGTCGCCGAAGGTGCAACAGGCGCAGAAGGGCGGAGCAAGCTACAACCTCTGAAAATATGGACCAGATAGAGACAGTGTCGTGTATTTCTGCCCACAGTGCGGATAACCTTCCAGAATCTGAGTGTGCAGAGAAGGTTGAGAAAGGCACGTTGCCGATAGCAACCGCTAATGTAGAGTCGGACAGCAAAATCATGCAAAAGAAAGATGTGTCTGTACTGGAACTGACACATTGTAACGACAGAATTCAGCAGGGTGAAATTGCAGGGAAAGAACCGTCCAAAGAAGTAATGGCGGTGTCTTCTATAATTTCCAAGCATGAAGCTGGTGGTCTGTCGGATGAAAGCGCTGTAGGAGATGACATACTACAGAGTAATATAGGAGAAGTAATCCAAGACAGTGTTGGTGGAGTACAAATCCACAAAGGTCCTGGTGAGCGGACCGGTAAGCTACCCAGTGTTAAGGTGCTGAATGTTGAAAATGGTGCCAAGGTTCTAAGAAGAACAGAGTACCGTGCTGAAGGGTGTGACACCCTGGTAGAAGGTGATGCTGTAAATGCCCAAGAGAAGGCAGAGGGTGACACTGCAGAGACCCAAGAGGAAGTTGGAGGGAATGCAGTGAAGTCCCAAGACACGGCTGGTGCTGTAAAAGTGGAAAGAGCCTCTGATTAAGAGGTGGAGATCGGACGTAAGATCTCATCAGGAGCTGAGAACCTGACTGACTCAGTGGGTAACTGAATAGGATAACTGAAGTGAGCACTAATATATATATTATGAGTGCAAGCCAAAAAATACATACTATATAAGGATAAGGCTGCACATCAAACTTAGATAATAGTATAATGCCTCAAGCATATGGAAAAATATTGGAATATTTTTCCATATGCTTGAGGCATTATACTATTATCTAATATACAGTATATATTAGTGCTCACTTCAGTTATCCTATTCAGTTATATGTAGTTTTTTTTTTCTGAATGTGAACACAGCTCCGCCCTTTTCGGCCATGTTTTTTCCATCTCCTATATAAGAAAGTCCTTGGTTACCCCTCTCCACCCACAGCAGTTTTTAATTGCAATGAGATGACACAGTTAGGGTCACAGAGCTAGGGACCCCAATATAGAGATATACCTTGACGAGGTTTTGGGGCTCAGTTACATTGATCAATGCGATTGCTAAATATCTCCTTTTTCCTAATATTCATGGCAGGTATGCAATTCATTATTCACATGTTCAAGTTAGCAAGTAGCATTTTTCATTGTATTTTCCAATATTTTTCCATATGCTTGAGGCATTATACCATTATCTAAGTTTGATGTGCAGCCTTTTCCTTACAGTGCCTACAAGTAGTATTCAACCCCCTGCAGATTTAGCAGGTTTGATAAGATGCAAATAAGTTAGAGCCTGCAAACTTCAAACAAGAGCAGGATTTATGAACAGATGCCTAAATCTTACAAACCAACAAGTTATGTTGCTCAGTTAAATTTTAATAAATTTTCAACATAAAAGTGTGGGTCAATTATTATTCAACCCCTAGGTTTAATATTTTGTGGAATAACCCTTGTTTGCAATTACAGCTAATAATCGTCTTTTATAAGACCTGATCAGGCCGGCACAGGTCTCTGGAGTTATCTTGGCCCACTCCTCCATGCAGATCTTCTCCAACTTATCTAGGTTCTTTGGGTGTCTCATGTGGACTTTAATCTTGAGCACCTTCCACAAGTTTTCAATTGGGTTAAGGTCAGGAGACTGACTAGGCCACTGCAACACCTTGATTTTTTCCCTCTTGAACCAAGCCTTGGTTTTCTTGGCTGTGTGCTTTGGGTCGTTGTCTTTGTTGGAAGATGAAATGACGACCCATCTTAAGATCCTTGATGGAGGAGCGGAGGTTCCAAAATCTCCAGGTAGGCCGTGCTATCCATCTTCCCATGGATGCGGACCAGATGGCCAGGCCCCTTGGCTGAGAAACAGCCCCACAGCATGATGCTGCCACCACCATGCTTGACTGTAGGGATGGTATTCTTGGGGTCGTATGCAGTGCCATCCAGTCTCCAAACGTCACGTGTGGTTGGCACCAAAGATCTCGATCTTGGTCTCATCAGACCAGAGAACCTTGAAACAGTCTGTCTCAGAGTCCTCCAAGTGATCATGAGCAAACTGTAGACGAGCCTTAACATGACGCTTTGAAAGTAAAGGTACCTTACGGGCTCGTCTGGAACGGAGACCATTGCGGTGGAGTACGTTACTTATGGTATTGACTGAAACCAATGTCCCCACTGCCATGAGATCTTCCCGGAGCTCCTTCCTTGTTGTCCTTGGGTTAGCCTTGACTCTTCGGACAAGCCTGGCCTCGGCACGGGTGGAAACTTTCAAAGGCTGTCCAGGCCGTGGAAGGCTAATAGTAGTTCCATAAGCCTTCCACTTCTGGATGATGCTCCCAACAGTGGAGACAGGTAGGCCCAACTCCTTGGAAAGGGTTTTGTACCCCTTGCCAGCCTTGTGACCCTCCACGATCTTGTCTCTGATGGCCTTGGAATGCTCCTTTGTCTTTCCCATGTTGACCAAGTATGAGTGCTGTTCATAAGTTTGGGGAGGGTCTTAATTAGTCAGAAAAGGCTGGAAAAAGAGATAATTAATCCAAACATGTGAAGCTCATTGTTCTTTGTGCCTGAAATACTTCTTAATACTTTAGGGGAACCAAACAGAATTCTGGTGGATTGAGGGGTTGAATAATAAATGACCCTCTGAATAAACTTTTCACAATTTAAAAAAAAAGAAATAACATTATTTTTTGCTGCAGTGCATTTCACACTTCCAGGCTGATCTACAGTCCAAATGTCACAATGCCAAGTTAATTCCGAATGTGTAAACCTACTAAATTTGCAGGGGGTTGAATACTACTTGTAGGCACTGTATATAGTATGACTCAGTGGGTAAGATCAAGATCGCAGACAAGGCGATTGGCTCAGCTAAGAGCCTGAAACCCGAGGCGTGTGTAACTCAACAGGTGAAGCCTTTGATGGAGAATATGGAGGAAGACAAGAGACCTCAGGAACAGTCTAGTGTCCTTGACAGTGAAGGAAGCAGACCAGTCTTCAAGTGCCGGATAGACGTGCCGGAAGACTTAAGAGAAGCCTGTGCCAGTAAGAAGGTGCATGAGAGATTCCAGAAGGCAGTAGGGGCCTGTAAAGTGTACTTTGCCGCAGAGACTAATCGGTTGGTGGTATGCTCTTTTAGCGACGTCACAAAGAAGGGAGTGGCCATCCTAAGTGACATGCACCTCCGGTGTCTTCGTACGAACTGGCTCATCACTGCCAAGAAGGATGAAGACGCCAGACGCTTGGCGCAGCTGACCACAGGGTTTCAAGAAGTGGTGGTTGTGAAGACAACATTGATCGGGCTGGCATTGAGAGCGCTAAGAAATAACATTAAGCAAGCCAGGAAGGTTCCAGGGGTTACAGCTGTACACTTAGAAAAAGACAGCGGAACCTTCCGTATCTATGGGAAAACTGCAGAAGCGGTGAAGACAGCTCGACGGTTATTGGAGTTTGTTGAAGAGATCATTCAAGTGCCCAAAGAGATGGTTATGAGGCTTATTAGACGACATGGAAGAGCCATGCAGGAGATGGTTGATAAGACCGGCGTGACGAGAGTAAGAATTGATATTCATAATGAAGCCAGGATACCCTGTGAAGTCGGTATGGTTCCCTGTGCCATTGCGGGAACGACAGAGTGTGTTGCAGATATACGAGTCCTCCTAAAATACCGCCTGGGATACTTGGAAGACTTAAAACAGTTGAATTTAGAAAGACAGAGAATTGCGAACCAACTCTGCCAAATTGGTGTGGGATGGCGACCATATAGGGGCTATGGCCCAGAAGAGAAAGGTAGCCCACTCGATGAACGGGTTGCCTCAGAGGGCAAAAGAAAGTCTGTTGATAAAATGAGCCGGGGTCACAGAGGACCCGGGTATTTGTCAGGCTATAGTACGGACTCTGAAGGGTCTCCGTCCTGCGAGACACAATCCGAAGGACTGAATGAAAGGAGTGCTGCATCGTTAGCCAAAGACGCTGACAAGAGAGTACGCTATCCGAGACACAGACGAAGATGCCCGGGAAGAAGAGCCCACGAGAGATCTGTGAACGGATCATGCGGAGGTCCTAGTTATGGCGTCTCTTCTATCATCTCCCCACGGAGGCCCCTCGATAGTGAGGCCCCTAGTGGTCAGGTTAGCTCAGGGACTGACAGGACGATGGTGCCAACTAAGGGAGAGTCTCCCTCTTGCACAGACCTGGGCAACAGCCTTGGAGGGATGGGTCTGGCCGGGGACCGTGTCTGAGAAGTGGGTTTCCTGTGCAGGGTTTGGTGACGGACGGTCTGGCGAGAACGGAAGCTCGAGGTTGTCCTAAAGGGCCCTCTTGCCTGGTAGGGCAAGGTGGCCCTGATACCCTGTCTCGGGACCCCTGTAGGGTATCGAGTGTTCAACCCTACAAGTTTGAACAGAGGGGGGGGATATGTGAGGTAGCGACCACCAATGTGGTAAATGGTCGCTATATGTCACAGTGGAGAAGGTACCTGCGATATTTAAACGGAAGAGGTTGTTATGGGACTTGTAGTCCACAAAGGCTTCTTGTTGCATATAAGGGTCAGGTTCCCTTTAATAATCCCAGTGTGCTGTGCAGGTCTGAGAATCACAGACCTCCACCTGTGATTGTGTCCAGCTTGATTTAGGAGACTGGCAGTGTGTGCTCTGAAAAGTGAGAGCAGAGCAGAGAGCTCTGGATGGAGCAACCTGTGTGGAGGCTGAGCACAGGGCTCTGAAATTGAGTCTGAGTCGAGACTGAGGTGAGTGCAGCCAGGCCAGGGCTGTAGGGCCGAACCTCTCCTGGAGGAGACACAGACACAGTGGTCTGCAGAGGGCCCTGGGGACTGAGAAGGAACCTCAGCTAGAGGTGTCTCCTGGCAGATGCCAGAGAGTGGGGAAAGTGGTTAAACTTCCACTATGGACTTGTAATGAACTGGAAGCCATGGTACGTGGATCGTTTATGTACAAGAGCAGTTTATGTTGGGAGTATTTTAAATAAACTGCTGGAATTGTTATAAAGAGACTGTACGTGTGTTGCTGACGCTACCTGACGTGTGGCCCCCATACACTCGGGGCCCACACCATCACAATATATATATATATATATATATATATATATATATATATATATATATATATATGTATATATATATATATATGTGTGTGTATATATATATATATATATATATGTATATATATATAATATAATATAATATAATATTTTTCTTCCCATTCTTCAAAAGGAAACGGTCAATTAAATCTCAACCTTATGTCTGCATCCTGACCTGATTGTTTCTTGAGTCATTTCCCATGCTTGTCTCCTTTAACATTGACCTCTCTGGGGGGTATCTTATATTACTCTCTCTCCGTTCACAAATTCATCTGTGTTCTAGTATTACAGATTTCTCATTATGCCCTGTAATAGAAAACACTTTCACAAGAAAATTAATTTATCTGTTTCTGGCTTATTGTACATAAGCAATAAATATAACTCAATTTACTTTTATTGCTTTTCAGAATTTTATCCTTATGTGATGGTCTTTGAACTTCAACCTACTCAAGAATATCCTGGATAAAAATACATTTTAATGATAAATAGATACCACTCAGACCATTTTTAGGTCCTGATAATTTTTGGACATTTTGGGCAAAAAACCTGCAACAAACTACCTTCTGTGAAACTGGCTTAAAGGGAAACTATAGTAAAACCTGTAATCTTGCTACCATGGCAGTACAATGGATGCCAAAAAAAGACATACAAGACCTTCCTGGGCACTTTTCTTCATTTATACCAGATGTAGCCAGTTAGGGAAACAGCCTGGGAGATCATGCAGATATCCCATCGATGCCACCAGATGTCACAAACAGTACTCCGCTGCCTCCAATCGTCAGGACAATATGCAATTGACTGACGATTGATGGATAAGGTGACAACTGCTTTCGCTACTATGCTGCTTATTGCACGTTTTCACGATGAATGTATAATATATACACAACCAATTCCAAAGCATGGAATATATATATACATACATACATACATACAGTTAGGTCCAGAAATATTTGGACAGTGACACAAGTTTTGTTATTTTAGCTGTTTACAAAAACATGTTCAGAAATACAATTATATATATAATATGGGCTGAAAGTGCACACTCCCAGCTGCAATATGAGAGTTTTCACATCCAAATCGGAGAAAGGGTTTAGGAATCATAGCTCTGTAATGCATAGCCTCCTCTTTTTAAAAGGACCAAAAGTAATTAGACAAGGGACTCTAAGGGCTGCAATTAACTCTGAAGGCATCTCCCTCGTTAACCTGTAATCAATGAAGTAGTTAAAAGGTCTGGGGTTGATTACAGGTGTGTGGTTTTGCATTTGGAAGCTGTTGCTGTGACCAGACAACATGCGGTCTAAGGAACTCTCAATTGAGGTGAAACAGAACATCCTGAGGCTGAAAAAAAAGAAAAAATCCATCAGAGAGATAGCAGACATGCTTGGAGTAGCAAAATCAACAGTCGGGTACATTCTGAGAAAAAAGGAATTGACTGGTGAGCTTGGGAACTCAAAAAGGCCTGGGCGTCCACGGATGACAACAGTGGTGGATGATCGCCGCATACATTCTTTGTTGAAGAAGAACCCGTTCACAACATCAACTGAAGTCCAGAACACTCTCAGTGAAGTAGGTGTATCTGTCTCTAAGTCAACAGTAAAGAGAAGACTCAATGAAAGTAAATACAAAGGGTTCACATCTAGATGCAAACCATTCATCAATTCCAAAAATAGACAGGCCAGAGTTAAATTTGCTGAAAAACACCTCATGAAGCCAGCTCAGTTCTGGAAAAGTATTCTATGGACAGATGAGACAAAGATCAACCTGTACCAGAATGATGGGAAGAAAAAAGTTTGGAGAAGAAAGGGAACGGCACATGATCCAAGGCACACCACATCCTCTGTAAAACATGGTGGAGGCAACGTGATGGCATGGGCATGCATGGCTTTCAATGGCACTGGGTCACTTGTGTTTATTGATGACATAACAGCAGACAAGAGTAGCCGGATGAATTCTGAAGTGTACCGGGATATACTTTCAGCCCAGATTCAGCCAAATGCCGCAAAGTTGATCGGACGGCGCTTCATAGTACAGATGGACAATGACCCCAAGCATACAGCCAAAGCTACCCAGGAGTTCATGAGTGCAAAAAAGTGGAACATTCTGCAATGGCCAAGTCAATCACCAGATCTTAACCCAATTGAGCATGCATTTCACTTGCTCAAATCCAGACTTAAGACGGAAAGACCCACAAACAAGCAAGACATGAAGGCTGCGGCTGTAAAGGCCTGGCAAAGCATTAAGAAGGAGGAAACCCAGCGTTTGGTGATGTCCATGGGTTCCAGACTTAAGGCAGTGATTGCCTCCAAAGGATTCGCAACAAAATATTGAAAATAAAAATATTTTGTTTGGGTTTGGTTTATTTGTCCAATTACTTTTGACCTCCTAAAATGTGGAGTGTTTGTAAAGAAATGTGTACAATTCCTACAATTTCTATCAGATATTTTTGTTCAAACCTTCAAATTAAACGTTACAATCTGCACTTGAATTCTGTTGTAGAGGTTTCATTTCAAATCCAATGTGGTGGCATGCAGAGCCCAACTCGCGAAAATTGTGTCACTGTCCAAATATTTCTGGCCCTAACTGTATGTATACTTCAGTATGGTCACTGCCAGGCCCTGCAATAACCCCAAGAAAACTAGCTGCCACCACCAATCACTTATACAGTCTAATTGGACACCCGTTACTCGTAACGTTTTGCCTCACAAAGCTTCATGGATACAGTTTATAGAGCAAGAGGAACTAAACTATTTAAAAGGGCAAGACACAACAGTATATGCAATTAATTAAAATAAAAAGGATAAACAAAATAAAAGCACTTGACTTGTGATTGCAGGGGTGGTAAAATTCTTTTTGGAGGGTACAATCCTACATAGTCTTGTATCTTCCATCATTGAACAACGGCAAAAACTCAGAATCTGTATTTATTAGATATCAGCCACTTCCACATACCTCCCTTTCGTGACCTCAGATGAGGGCTAGTCAACGGGTTGCGGCTTGGGTCCCAAAAAATTATGGAATCCCTGATCTTCAGGTTATCTGACTCTTGAGCTCTCAGGTGGGAGATATTAATGCAATATTTCCTATCTTGATTTTAGCTATCCACAGATAGGAAATATGGCCTATACAACCCCATCGATTGGACCAATATTAATTTGGGGCTGATGCACACATTACACAGTTATGTAAAAAAATGTGCCTCTCATAACTGTAGGACCTATGCCTGTCACAAAAATCCAAATATTCATGACTGCAAAACCAGTGACATTCTGTCTGCAGCTAGTCCTTTAAAGATAGAAGGCCTTATCTATCCAGGTGCTAAATGTATACTTCTGGTATATACAGAGCCCCGGCTTTGTGTCTGCTTTCCAGCAGATGTACCAATTCAATTACCAGGGAGTCATAGCTTAACAGGGGACAGATGGTAGCACTTCGAAATTATGATGAAGCAATGTTATTAATACAATGGTCCTATTTTACCATTATATTATGACATAGTCAGATTCATTTGATGTGTTACATCTTCTGGAGTCACCTACTATGGAGAAGACTTTTCATAACTGCCACAAAAATACCAATCTATGCATGTGGTACTTTCAAGGTAGGAGGGGGCGCTAGAAACATTGGCTCTTGGTTGGCTATTTTTTTCTCTCCAGTCAATACAGTTTATGACATACCTGACTAAATGGTAGAGGTCCAACTGCTGACACTCCTACCAATCCCTAGTACAAAAGGTCTTCAGCAGTATGGCATTTTGCCATCACGTTGGCTCCTGCTTTTGCTTAGTCACTGTACAAAGTAGTTGTCTAAAGAGGCTCTGATACTTGCAATAAATATGTCCCTTGTCCCTTGCACCTCTTTGCTCCTGAGCTATTGCCCCCTCTTCCTTGTATGTAAATTTTGTAAATAATGTCAAAATCGCTGGCAACAAAAGAAAGTACACCCCTAATTGAAAATGGTAAAATTGTGCCCAAGTAGCCATTTTCAATCGCCAGTGTCATGTGACTCATTAGTCTTGTAAGGTCTCACGTGTGAATAGGGAGCAGAGGTATTAAATTTAGTGTTATCGCTCACACACTCTCTCATACTGGTCACTGGAGGTTCAACATGACATCTTATTGTCGTGGAGTATATAATGACAGAACAGGGGTTCCTAGGCTGGCCCTCAGACTCAAGACCCTGCACTGTCCCTTATCTTGGAGGTAGGCTTGATGGTAGCTAGGTTCGAGCCCCCAGCGTGTCCCTGACTCCTGTCCGAGCCCTGTTCTTACTTCCCCTCTCCCTCATCTTTTGGGTGGGCCAGAAAACACAATAACAAAACCCCAAAAAACAACACAGACAAGGGAGAATGAAAGCTCATACAAACTGCACTCTAAACACAAAGGAGAGACTATATATGTACAGGGGAACAACGAAAAGGGAAGAAAGTAACACACAACAGGGGAATGTCCACACCACTCAATATCACAACACAGATCACCATTAACAGTATCACCACAAAGACTGGGATTGCTGGAGCTTATACTTAAGCTATCATTGGCACATACTGGAAGAAAGCCGTACCTTAAATAGGAAAGATTCAAAGCAAGAAGGCCTGCGGAGACACCATCACATGTTTCTCAACGCTGGCAGGAAACTAGCCAGGTCTTTCACCGGGAAGGAACAACCACAGGAAGGGCAGTCTCCAGTCAAGGAGACCACCTATGCCAAACATGGTATCCATCCACAGACAGCCGTTTCGGGGTATTTCCCCCTCATCAGTGTGGAATAGGAATCTGGCTAGTGGGAGCATTGCCTAGTAAAAGACTATGTGAGCAAGGATGGTTGACCTTAGGGAGATCAACATCCACCACTGCAGAGACACCATCACGTGTTTCTCCGCAGGTGAAAGACCTGGCTAGTTTCCTGCCAGCGTTGAGAAACATGTGATGGTGTCTCCGCAGGCCTTCTTGCTTTGAATACTTCCCAGGGTGCATTGCTCTAGAATCACTGCGTTGAGAAACACGTGATGGTGTCTCCGCAGTGGTGGATGTTGATCTCCCTAAGGTCAACCATCCTTGCTCACATAGTCTTTTACTAGGCAATGCTCCCACTAGCCAGATTCCTACTCTACACTGATGAGGGGCAAATACCCCGAAACGGCTGTCTGTGGATGGATACCATGTTTGGCATAGGTGGTCTCCTTGACTGGAGACTGCCCTTCTCGTGGTTGTTCCTTCCCAGTGAAAGACCTGACTAGTTTCCTGCCAGCATTGAGAAACATGTGATGGTGTCTCCGCAGGCCTTCTTGCGTTGAATACTTCCCAGGGTGCATTGCTCTAGAATCACTGCGTTGAGAAACACGTGATGGTGTCTCCGCAGTGGTGGATGATGATCTCCCTAAGGTCAACCATCCTTGCTTAAATAGGAAAGAGACAGCTGTATGTGGCAATTAGCATTCTGAGATCCTAGTTCCCGCTCACCAGTCTACAGGAATTAACTCCTGCAGGCCTGAAGACAAGTGAACCTGAATCAGCCGACACCCAGTACTGGCTGAGCAATTCAGAAGCCTCAGGTTGTTTGTCAGACACTATAGTGTGTGGAGAGTCTGACGTCGCTGTGCCACCAAGTGCATGCAGAACCATTCATCACATGACAATCATGGCAAACAATTCTTTGAGGATTTGAAAAAAATAATTGTTGCACTACATAAGATATCCTAGGCTTGAAGAAGATTGCCAAAACCCTGAAACTGAACTTGAGCACAGTTGCCAAGACCATACAGTGGTTTAATAAGACAGGTTGACCATACAGTGGTTAAAGAACACAGGTTCCACTCAGAACAGGCTTCGCCATGGTCGATCAAAGTTTAGTAGACATGCTCAGTGTCATATCCAGAGGTTGTTTTTTTCCAACTAGACATATGAGAGCTGCCAGCATTGCTGCAGATGTTAAAGGAGTGGAGGATCAGCCTGTCAGTACATAGACCATATGCCGAACAGTGCATTAAATTGGTCTGCATGGCTGTCATCCTAGAAGAAAGCCTCTTTTAATGATGATGCACCAGAAAGCTCACAAACAGTTTGCTGAAGAGTAAAAACATGGATTACTGAAAACATGTCCTGTGGTCTAATGAGACCAAAATAAACTTCTGTGATTAAGATGGTGTCAAGCGTGTGTGGTGGCAACCAGGCAAGGTGTACAAAGACAACGGTGTCTTGCCTACAGTCAAGCAAGGTGGTGTGAGTGTCATGGTTTTGGGCTGCGTGAGTGCTGCCTGATGTGGAGTGCTACATTTCATTGCGGGAACCATGACTGTCGGCATGTACTGTGACATACTGAAGCAGATTATGATCTCCCTTTGGAAATTAGGCAAGAGGGCAGTATTCCAACATAGTGACCCCAAACACACTTCCAGGACCACCAATGTCTTGCTAAAGAAACTGGAAACGAGCTGGACTGGCCAACCATATCTCCAGACCTATAGTAAATCCTATTGAGTATGTGTGGGGCATCCTCAAATGGAAGATCGAGGAGTACAAGGTCTCTAACATCCACCAGCTCCATAATATCATCATGGAGGTATCACACGAAGTTTTGCACAAACTTTGCCGAATGTTATGGTGGCATCGGGCTCTGTTCATATTGCAGATTCTGACACTCTGCTCAATGGTTTCTCTGGTGTTTGGGATCAACACAGGCAAACTCGGTCATCGACCTGCTGTGTGCTGAGTCATAGGCAGGCTAGCAAGAGTAAATCTCTGCTAGTGTGCTTCTTAGGTTCCTTCGATCACATTGTGGAGAGGCCAATCATATCTGCTCCACTTCTATTTAAGCTGGATGGAATCTTCTACCCATGCCAGCTATAGCTTCTATGTTGGACTGTGAGGTGTGGTGTCCCATATTCTCTGATGAAATTATGCTATTTGTTAATTGCAGTTGTAGACGTTTAACCCCTGTTATTTTGTAGCTTCCTTCATTCTCCTGTGTTTCCTCCTGAATCTCTTATTTCTTCACCTATGTGTGTGTACGCTGTGTGACAGAGTTTTGTTTTTTCCCTTGTCTGTCTATATCTGTGACTTTCATTACAATCATGTCCCATCCCTCCTTGGAGGGGGAAACAGATCAGGACTGGTCAGGAGTAGGGCCTAGAAAGAAACTCAGGCATCTTCACCATTAGGGGTATCCTTGAGAATAGGGATAGCATGAGGCTAACACAAAAACTCAAGTGAACAGCTCGCCAGACATAATGAAGGTAAAAGCAGTGCTCAGAAATCCTGAACCAGTAACTAGGTTAGAACAATAAACAAAAATGGAAAGAATCCAGCAACCGCAAAATAAAAATTAAAACATGACTTTTAATAGAAAACCATTAAAAACCGAGAAAAAAGTCCATAATTACAGCTTGGGTAAAACAGGTCTCCATCTACGCATTTCTGGCAGATCTCCTGCTCTTAATCATGACAGATGAAAACACAAACTGGTAATACATATAGCCTAAGATTAGACTAATTTCAATAATTAAACATGCCAGTGAAAAAAAGGGGGGGGGAGAGAAAGAGGAAACGAAAAAAAAGAGAAGAACATTTTTTTTTTGAAAAGCCAAAAAAGGGGGAAAAAAATCTACATGCATGTACATAATTAAACACATGTTCTAACCTGGTTACTGGTCTAGGATTCCTGAGCACCGATGTTTCCTTCCTTATGTCTGGTGATCTGGTCACTTGTGATTTTGTGTTGTACCTTCCAGTTACATGCTCCCAGAACTGAAGTATTTTTCATTGTCATATATATATATATATATATATATATATATATATATATATATATATATATAACAGCTATTTTAGTTTCATATATCTAATAACTGATGGACTCAGTAATATTTCTGGATTGAAATGAAGTTTATTGTACTAACAGAAAATGTGCAATCCGCATTTAAACAAAATTTGATAGGTGCATAAGTATGGCACCTCAACATAAAAGTGACATTAATATTTTGTAATCCCCCTTTTGCAAAAATCACAGCCTCTAGTCGCTTCCTGTAGCTTTTAATGAGTTCCTGGATCCTGGATGAAGGTATATTTGCCCATTCCTGTTTACACAACAATTCCAGTTCAGTTAAGTTTGATGGTCGCCGAGCATGGACCGCACGCTTCAAATCATCCCACAGATTTTCAATGATATTCAGGTCTGGGGACTGTGATGGCCATTCCAGAACATTGTAATTGTTCCTCTGCATGAATGCCTGAGTAGATTTGGAGCGGGGTTTTGGATCATTGTCTTGCTGAAATATCCATCCCCTTCGTAACTTCAATTTCGTCACTGATTCTTGCACATTATTGTCAAGAATCTGCTGATACTGAGTTGAATCCATGCGACCCTCAACTTTAACAAGATTCCCGGTGCCGGCATTGGCCACACAGCCCCAAAGCATGATGGAACCTCCACCAAATTTTACTGTGGGTAGCAAGTGCTTTTCTTGGAATGCTGTGTTTTTTTGTCTCCATGCATAACGCCTTTTTGTATGACCAAATAACTCAATCTTTGTTTCATCAGTCCACAGGACCTTCTTCCAAAATGTCACTGGCTTGTCCAAAAGTGCTTTTGCATACCTCAGGCGACTCTGTTTGTGGCATCCTTTCAGAAACGGCTTCTTTTGCATCACTCTCCCATACAGCTTCTCCTTGTGCAAAATGTGCTGTATTGTTGACCGATGCACAGTGACACCATCTGCAGCAAGATGAAGCTGCAGGTCTTTGGAGGTGGTCTGTGGATTGTCCTTGACTGTTCTCACCATTCTTCTTCTCTGCCTTTCTGATATTTTTCTTGGCCTGCCACTTCTGGCCTTAACAAGAACTGTACCTGTGTTCTTCTATTTCCTTACTATGTTCTTCACAGTGGAAACTGACAGTTTAAATCTCTGAGACAACTTTTTGTATCCTTCCCCTGAACAACTATGTTGAATAATTTTTGTTTACAGATCATTTGAGAGTTGTTTTGAGGAGCCCATGATGCCACTCTTCATAGGAGATTCAAATAGGAGAACAACTTGCAAGTGGCCACCTTAAATACCTTTTCTCATGATTGGATACACCTGCCTATGAAGTTCAAAGCTCAATGAGGTTACAAAACCAATTTAGTGCTTCAGTAAGTCAGTAAAAAGTAGTTAAGAGTGTTCAAATCAAGAAATTTATAAGGGTGCCCATACTTATGCACCTATCAAATTTTGTTTAAATACAGATTGTACATTTTTTGTTAGTACAATAAACCTCATTTCAATCCAGAAATATTACTGAGTCCATCATTTATTAGATGTATGAAACTGAAATAGCTGTTGCAAAAACCCAAATTGTTAAAAGAAAAAAGGTTAACATTAATAGGGGTGCCCAAACTTTTTCATATGACTGTATATACTGTATATATATATATATATGCACACACATACATATTTAAACACGAGAAAGATATAGTGAGAATGATGACCAATATAATATGTTTGAGTAGACAAAAAACTCCAAACATGTCCAATTCTGGTAAAATATCAAATATCTTTATTGCACAAAAAGATTTAAAAAATTCACACCAAAATTACAGGAGACAATCTAAAAATAATCATAGTAGCACAGGTGAGGTGTGAAGGATTCCAGATAAAAATATATCAGTTTAGGGCAGGCCAAGATAGGGTATCACTGCAAGTAAATGCAGGAAAAACCATAGGTGTATGCTGGAGAAGTCACAAAATGCAACTCTAAAACGATTATCACAAAAACAGGGAAGTTCCAATTGGAGGTTCCCATGGTATATCAATATAAAGTGCAAAGTGCATCCGCTGCAGAGAGTAACAAGTATCCAGCATCATACATCATAGTAGTTAATATAAAGGAAAGTGCTTACTCATATTAGCCATATTAGCCGCATAAAACAGATATAAATATATGTGTATATATATATATATATATATATATATAGCTTATACCCTGACTTTAAATTCATCCATTGGTTTTATAAATTACTTTAAAAAAATAAAAAGTTAGTTTTGTCACCCACAGAAAGTAATGTGAAATTCAAACAAATAATTAACTTCTAATACAAAGATATGTTGCATAACATTGGTGAATGAAGTTGTGGTGCTGTTACAGCCATATTTAATATTTTGTGTGACTTCCATGAGCTTGAAGGTCTGCATCCATGCGGTTCAACAATGATTTATACAATTTATTGATGAAGTCATCAGGAATAGCAAAGAATGCAGTCTTACATGCCTCCCAGGTTTTGTCTTCCAAGCTTCCTCTTTCATCCTACTCCAAACATGCTCAATGATGGTCATGTCTGGTGAATGGGCTGGTCAGTCTTGATCTTCTTTGCAAGGAGGAACTTTGTTGTAGACATGTATGTATGAGATGGAGCTCCATCCTGCTGCAGAATTTGACCCCTTTTATGATTAGGAATGTAAGCGGTAGCTAATACTGCTTGATATTTTAGGCTGTTGATATTGCCTTCTACCTGCAAATGTTTTGCACACCCCCATACTGAATGTAACCCCAGACCATGATCTTTCCAACACCAAACTTAACTGTTTTCTGGGTGTATTTTGGATCCATATAGGCTCCAATAGGTCTCCTGCAGTATTTGCAGTGGCTGTGGTGTAATTCAACTGAAGATTTATCTGAGAAATCCACCTTCTGCCACTTTTCCAGCATCCACCTGTTTAGCAGGCTGTGGGACTTGGCAAATGCCACATGTTTTTTAATTGCATTTTGTTTAGTGCTGGCTTCTGGGCACTGATTCAACCATGGAGGCCATTTCGAGACAGAATCCTACAAACTGTTCTAGTTGACACATGGACTTGAAGTGACCAGGCCTTTTGGAGCTCTGCTGCAGTGGAAGAGGGGCTGGCTTTGGATTTTCTAACCAACAAATGTTCCTCCTGAGCAGTTGTCTTGTGGATCTACCGGACCTGGGCTTGTCAAAAAACATCTGCAGTCTCTACAAATCTTTTTTTAATTCTTTGTACTTGACACTGTGACACATTAAAGGTGCCAGCCACCACTGCAGTGGATCTGGTCTTCAGCCTCTTGATAATCAAGGCTTTGGTCACAGGGTGAATTTTTGGCATGTTGTCAGAGGTCAAGTTGCATTTCAAGTGAAGGTCTGGGGTGCTGAGTTTCTTTTTATACACACCCACTAATTAACCAATTATTTAGTGAGCACAGGTGAGGATGTAAACTAGGATTGGGTGCATTATATGACAAAACTTTTGTCTTGCCAAAATCTGACCTACCACCTTGCAGAAATACCTGGATTTGGACATGGTGCTGAGGGGTTAACGGATAAATAAGAGGTGTATTACCAATTATGAGGGTGAGTTTGAGAATGGATGGAATGCTGTTTTGAGTAACTGTTCATTCAATTTCATGAAATGAATCGTTAATTATTAACATATAAAACTCACTGATTTGGAATTTCTGGTATCCAACCACTCTATCAAAAGACTCTAAGTTCCAGAAACAACCTATTGACTTCCTAAATAAATTACAAAGCCATGCTTTAATTTTTATTTTTCGGTGGCTGGATTCCTTCCATTTTTGTTCATAGCATAGGGCTCCCTACCATGAGGGACAGTTTATAGGCCCCGGTTCACCGCTATCCAAGTCATTGTGACAGGAGTAGAAGAAGATTCCAGTGGATCCTGTGAAGCTCTAGTGAACGCCATGCCTAAGAAAGTTAAGGCAGTACTTGGAAATAATGGTGACCCCACAAAATATTGACACCTGTGGCACAATTTGGCCATTTTCACTTACAGGTGTACTCATTTTTGTACTTTTGTTGCCAGCAGGTTTAGACATTAATGACTTTGTGTTGAGTTATTTAGAGGGCACACCAAATTTACACTGTTATATTGTCACACTGTCCGTCAAGCTGGGGGTCCCTAGGCTATCACTGTCACCAGATTTACCCCTAAAGGTGAAGTAACCTTTGTCCCCACTCTCAGCCCCAAGAGAGTCAAGGGGCAGGAGTGCAAGTGGAACACCCAGAAAAACAGGCAAGGAAACAAACATAAAAGGACTCCAAATGTTCTACAGTAGGGAGCTTCACTGTTGCAGTTGGAACGAACACTTCAGCTATACAACGTCGAGCTCCTACAATGTGGTTAGTATAAGGATTAACTATACCTGGAGTGGAGTGAAGCCGGAGGAGGGTAGATATAGGGGAAGGGAAAGATAATAACAAGCTGCAGCTGAAGGCTAAGAGAATTCTCACCAGCAAGGAAAGGGTCCTTAACCCCTTCAGCACAGATGGCAAAATACATCAGCAACACAACAGTCAGAAGGCCTGACCCTGCTGAGATCTCCTGACCCTAGGTCACCAAGAGGTGACATCAGGATGTGTCAAACTCATGACATATTCAAGATGGACACTGATTACTTTCAATTGTATGAAAGTGTCATAACTTCAGAGTAGTCCCATGAAAAGATATAATAAAATATTCACAAAAATGTAAGGGGTGTACTCAGTTTTGTGATATTATATATATATATATATATATATATATATATATATACACACATATTGGAAGAGAGGCTCAGTTGCAAAATTTACACTGGGTTATAAACATACATATTTGCAACACACTTCTGGGAAGGGTTGAAAGTGGTGCCGCAGCCCCTTCTTTCTTGTGATTGGTTGGTAACGGTGGTCCTTACTTAACTGACAGTTTTTCGTGTGACATCCATATACATGTATTTATGACTTGGTTAAGCATGCATGTGTTCTCAGTGGGGAGAGGGAAGTAAGCAGCTGCTAGAAATCTTGAGTGCTGGGCGGTACCGGAGGAAGGCGGGGAAGAGCCGCGATCATTTGGCACATTAAAAAGGGGGGTGTTCCTGGAGTTTTTAACTGTATAGGTGTGTATAGCATGCTGATACAGTTAAACTCAGCAGTAGCGCAGCAAGCCCTGGTCTCCCTGCGCTATCACTCTTTGTTCTGTAGGCTGTTGTATTTCTCAAGCAAAGCGTCAAATCCTTTCTTAAATCTTTCCCCACTTTCATCCATTAAGCTTTCCTATGGGAGCTTGTTCCATAGCATTGCAGGTCACATAGCAAGACTTCTATGTTTACATCTATCTTCCTATATACTCAGAGTAAGACCTTCTTGGGCTCTTTGGTGTCAATAGATGAGAGAAACCTATCATAGAATTCACCATCTTCTCTTCTTTTCTGCCTTCTTGTGATGTTACCTGCGATAAGGACACATTTTATAAGCTAATCAGACACCCTGTACTGCCCTGACATTAGTAATGTGGGCTTTACATGAGACGAGCTATCGTGCGATGCATCGTCGGGTCACGGTTTTTGTGATGCACATCCGGCATTGTTCACGGCCTCGTCTCGTGTGACACCTTTGAGTGACGCAGAATCGCTTACAAATTGTGAGTCGTGTACTCGTCGCTGAGTTGTTATAAATTGTTTATTTAACATGGCGCCGGTTGTTCATCGTACCCAGGGTAGCACACATTGCTCAGTGTGAAATCTCGGGGACGATGAACACAGCTTACCTGCGTCCCGCGGCACCCGCCGGCTATGTGGAAGGAAGGAGGTGGGCGGAATGTTTACATCCTGCTCATCTCCGCCCCTCCGCTACTATTGGCCGGCCGCTGTGTGACGTCGCTGTGATGCCGAACGTCCCTTCTACGTCAGGAAGTGGATGTTCGCCGCCCACAGCGATGTCGCTCAGCAGGTAAGTACGTGTGACGGCGGTTTAACGACTTTGTGCGCCACGGGCAACTAATTGCCCGTGACGCACAAACGACGGGGGCGGGTACGATCGCTCGTGCAATCGCACGATAGCTCGTATCGTGTAAAGCCGCATAAGAGGTGGAATCCTGTTATGATAAGTTTCCTTAAAAGTGGATCTGGCACTAAATATCACAATAAAAAATGAATACTTATGTAGACAAATCTCTTAGAACCCCAATAAGGCTGGTGTAATTATTTTGAAAATCTATGTCAGAATGTCTGTACATTCCAGATATTAAATAAGCATTTAATGAGTTTAACTAAAGAGTGAGAGAAATCACAAGTCTCAATTATATTCAGCATCCGCCAACCAACCCACCCACCCACCTAGCCTCACTGACTGCTGCAGCTTGTGCTAATCAGTGTGAGAGCTCAGCAGGTAGGAGGGACACTGAGGGGCTGTTAATCAGGCTAAGTGGGGGGGGGGAGACTGAATTTAAACTTTAAAAAATTATTATACAGCCATTCTGACATGGAGTATCAATGGATTTGGGTGCTGTTCTGTCACAACGTAAGCAAACTGCGACATTTCAACTAGTTTTACACAAGACAACTTGGCGATTACTATTTGGTGACTTGTGCCCATAGTTTTTAAAACATTCCTCATACCTGTGGTCACTTTATTAAGTTGGTTTTCCTCCCCGGCACAGTGACAATGTTTAATAAACTTTGATGATAGAGCAGCAGAACTACAAGGAGGAATGTAAAAATTCCCTTTAGTTTATAGATAATGTGAGTATCACAAGTAAATGGAATACTACTACAAATGGAATGTCTGTTTCAGTTTTCCCCTTTATATGTGCTTTGTAAGCAATAGAGGAGGGTCCCCTACTCAGGATTCCTCCCTCTGCTGAACTCTACTCATTCATTACATGAATGTCAGAAGGATCAACCCTACTAAGCAATCTATATAGGCATAGAAATTTGAATAAAATTATACCTTGATATCTTCAATCCGATGAATAGTTTCCGAGAAATCCACATTTTTCTTACATGCAAATAAGCTGAAAAGAGCTCTGTGCCAGCTCACTTGAATATAAAAGATATGTAGATTTCTTAAGAACCATTCATCAGATTGAAGATATCAAGGTATATTTTATTCAACTTTCTATGACCTGCATGCCTATTTACAGTGCCTACAAGTAGTATTCAACCCCCTGCAGATTTAGCAGGTGTGATAAGATGCAAATAAGTTAGAGCCTGCAAACTTCAAACAAGAGCAGGATTTATTAACAGATGCATAAATCTTACAAACCAACAAGTTATGTTGCTCAGTTAAATTTTAATAAATTTTCAACATAAAAGTGTGGGTCAATTATTATTCAACCCCTAGGTTTAATATTTTGTGGAATAAGCCTTGTTTGCAATTACAGCTAATAATCGTCTTTTATAAGACCTGATCAGGCCGGCACAGGTCTCTGGAGTTATCTTGGCCCACTCCTCCATGCAGATCTTCTCCAAGTTATCTAGGTTCTTTGGGTGTCTCATGTGGACTTTAATCTTGAGCTCCTTCCACAAGTTTTCAATTGGGTTAAGGTCAGGAGACTGACTAGGCCACTGCAACACCTTGATTTTTTCCCTCTTGAACCAGGCCTTGGTTTTCTTGGCTGTGTGCTTTGGGTTGTTGTCTTGTTGGAAGATGAAATGACGACCCATCTTAAGATCTTTGATGGAGGAGCGGAGGTTCTTGGCCAAAATCTCCAGGTAGGCCATGCTATCCATCTTCCCATGGATGCGGACCAGATGGCCAGGCCCCTTGGCTGAGAAACAGCCCCACAGCATGATGCTGCTACCACCATGCTTGACTGTAGGGATGGTATTCTTGGGGTCATATGCAGTGCCATCCAGTCTCCAAACGTCACGTGTGTGGTTGGCACCAAAGATCTCGATCTTGGTCTCATCAGACCAGAGAACCTTGAACCAGTCTGTCTCAGAGTCCTCCAAGTGATCATGAGCAAACTGTAGACGAGCCTTGACATGACGCTTTGAAAGTAAAGGTACCTTACGGGCTCGTCCGGAACGGAGACCATTGCGGTGGAGTACGTTACTTATGGTATTGACTGAAACCAATGTCCCCACTGCCATGAGATCTTCCCGCAGCTCCTTCCTTGTTGTCCTTGGGTTAGCCTTGACTCTTCGGACAAGCCTGGCCTCGGCACGGGTGGATACTTTCAAAGGCTGTCCAGGCCGTGGAAGGCTAACAGTAGTTCCATAAGCCTTCCACTTCCGGATGATGCTCCTAACAGTGGAGACAGGTAGGCCAACTCCTTGGAAAGGGTTTTGTACCCCTTGCCAGCCTTGTGACCCTCCACGATCTTGTCTCTGATCGCCTTGGAATGCTCCTTTGTCTTTCCCATGTTGACCAAGTATGAGTGCTGTTCACAAGTTTGGGGAGGGTCTTAATTAGTCAGAAAAGGCTGGAAAAAGAGATAATTAATCCAAACATGTGAAGCTCATTGTTCTTTGTGCCTGAAATACTTCTTAATACTTTAGGGGAACCAAACAGAATTCTTGTGGTTTGAGGGGTTGAATAATAAATGACCCTCTGAATAAACTTTTCACAATTTAAAAAAAAAAAAAAAAAAAAAAAAGAAATAACATTCTTTTTTGCTGCAGTGCATTTCACACTTCCATGCTGATCTACAGTCCAAATGTCACAATGCCAAGTTAATTCCAAATGTGTAAACCTGCTAAATCTGCAGGGGGTTGAATACTACTTGTAGGCACTGTACAGTGGGGAAAATAAGTATTGGGGTTTTTTGATCGTTTTATAAGACGCACCCCAAATTTAAAGAAAAAAAAAGGTAAAAACAAAAGTATGGGGTACGTTTTATAATCCGCTGGTGTCTTATTGGGGAGGTGAAACAGCAGCGGGGGTCACAGGAGGCAGGATCGGTATAAGAGAACGGCGGCGATGCTATCGGCAGTACAGAGGGAGGCCTAGATACTCACTGCAGGCTACAGCGCTGCATGATGCTGGGCAGCCGGCGCTGCATGATGGTGGGGCAGCCGGTTCTGTATGATGCTGGGGCAGCTGGTGTGACGCCCTGGACTAGCCAGGTAGTCACAGGTAGACCCCCACACTACACCTGTCCCCCAATAAGGTGTCATCAGCCAACCATTAGAACCTAGTCACCTCCCTCAGTGCTTGATGGACACACCAGGGGGCGGAGCCAGACGGTTGGCCACACCCACCGAGGAGTTCAGAGGGCCTGAGGCAGGAAAAGTTAGTCAATTCAGTTCAGTTGAGTGAGTGGTCAGTAGTGGAAGCAGGCCTGTGCCCAGGCCTGTGACAGTCTGACAGGTGTCAGGGTCGGAGCCCCGGTACCTTGGCTAGGAGGCAAATGGTGGCCTTAGCCTGCAGGAGCCTGGAAGACGGCTCAGTGGAACCGTGGTTGACCGGGACAGGGTAGTGGCCCGCCGGTACCGAAGCAGGGAACCGACTCGGAAACCGGAGCACACAGGGGGGTACTAAGACCCTGAAACGAGGTCCAGAATCCACTGGACTGAGTTAATTAACTGATTGCGGTCTGGACTATAGGTCCTTTCCCACCCAAGTCCCGACTAAAGACAACAGCCCACCGAGGGGGATAGAAAGCCAACGCACAGGCAGAGAGATCCCACGGGCCAGCGTCTGCGGGCAAAAGGGCTCCCTCGACATTCACAAAGCCGGGGAGCGGACTCCCGTCACTGAATCGCAGGCAGCCCAAGTACACAACACGGTGCAGGAGAAAGGTCAAGACCACCGAACCAGGTGGGGGACCAGATGCAGCCAGCTGCGGGCACCGACCACCATCAACTTGGTTTACCAGAGACTTGTGTGTGTCAATAACCGTGAGTACAACAGTACCATTCGGCCGCGCACCGCCCTGCACCACCCAGATACTCCCCAACGGGTCCCGGGGCCATCATCCCTGCCCACGCAGGGGTTAACATCTTGCTGCACTACCAGCTCCCCCGGGTGCCCAACGGTGGTGCCCAACTTCACCACGACCCGTGGGTGGCGTCACAAACTCAAGCGCGGCTCCGGCCGTGCACCTATCTAACCCCCACCAAAAGCGCCAGCACCCCCTTTCAGAGCGAAGTGACCCCGGGTCCGGAGGCGCTCAAGCCACCCACCAACGAGCCCGGATCTGAGTGGCTCGGCTGCAGCCGAGCGTGGGGCGGTACACTGGCACTGGATGATACTGGTAAGCCGGCACTGCATGATGGTAGGGAAGCCGGCACTGCACGATGCTGGGGCAGCTGGCACTGCTCGATGCTGGTGCTCGCTGCCGGTGGTGAGGCACTACCATTCTGGAGATGTCAGCAGTGAGAGCTTCAAAGAAATGGCGACCGCAGTCGGCGCATGTGCAGATGAGAGCTTGAGCCATCTGCGCATGCGCCTACTCTGGGCGCCATTATTTGAAAGCCCTTACTGCCGACATGTTCAGAATGGCCCGTGCCTCATCGCCCAGAGCCTCGCACTGCAGGGCGGCCCGCAGCCGCACAGAGTCTCGCACAGTAGGGCCGCCCCGCCGCACAGAGCCTCGCATAGGAGGGCCACTTGCCACCACACAGACGCTCGCAGAGCAGGGCCGCCCCCCACCGCACAGAGCCTCGCATAATAAGGCCACTCGCCTCCGCACAGAGCCTCGCAGAGCAGGGTCGCCCGCCACCGCACAGAGCCTCGCAGCGCAGAGCCACCCACTGCCGCACAGAGCAGGGCTGCACAGACTTGTTATTTTTTCTTTTTGAAGCCCTCCTACTCTGCACTCATTACCTGTATTAATTGCACCTGTTTGAATCGTTACCTGTATAAAAGACACCTGGCCACAAACTCAATCAATCACACTGCAACCTTTCCACCATGACGAAGGTCAAAGAGCAGTTTAAAGACCCCAAGGGCAAAATAGTACACCTGCACAAGGTTGGGATGGGCTACAGGACAATAGGCAAGCAGCTTGGTGAGAAGGCAACAACTGTTGACGCAATTATTAGTAAATGGAAGAAACAAAAGATGACTGTCAATCTTTCTCGGTCTGGTGATTCATGCAAGATCTCGCTTCATGGTATAATGATGGATCTGAGAAAGGTCAGGTATCAGACCAGAACTACACAGGAGGACCTGGTCAATGACCTGAAGAGAGCTGGGACCACAGTCGTAAAGATTACTGTTAGTAACACACTATGCCATCATTAATTAAAATCCTGCAGGGAAAGGTTCTCTTGCTCACGCCAACTAATATCCAGGACCTTTGAAGTTCACAAATTACCATCTGGATGATCCAGAGGAGGTGTGTAGTCAGAAGAGACCAAGATAGAACGTTTTATTATCAACTCCACTTGCCGTGTTTGGAGGAAGAAGAAGGATGAGTCAAGACCACCATCACAACGGCGAAGCATGTGGGGTGGAAATATCATTCTTTATTGGATGCTTTTCTGCAAAGGGGACAGGACGACTGCACCGTATTGAAGGTAGGATGGATGGGGTCATGTATCGTAAGATTTTGGCCAACAACGTCTTTCACTCAGTAAGAGCATTGAAGATATGTCGTGGCTGTGTCTTCCAGCGTGACAATGACCCAAAGCACACAGCTAGGGCAACTAAGAAGTGGTACCATAAGAAGCATGTTAAGATCCTGTAGTGGCCTAGCAAGTCATCAGGCCTGAACTCAACAGAAAATATTTGGAGGTAGCTGAAAGTCAATGTTGCCCAGTGACAGCCTCAAAACCTGAAAGATCTGGAGAACATCTGCATGGAGGAGTCGCCAAAAACCTTGCTGCAGTGTGTGCGAACTTGGTCAAAAAGCAATGCCTGACCTCTGTAATTGCAAACAAAGGTTTCTGTACCAAATATTAAGTTCTGTTTTTCTACTGTATCAAATACTTATTTTATGCAATAAAATACAAATTAATTATTTAAAAATCATACAGTGTGATTTTCTGGATTTTTTGGGGATTCTCTGTTACAGTTGAAGTGTACCTAACATAAAATTACAGACCTCTCCATTCTTTGTAAGTGGGAAAACTTCTAAAGATGGCAGTGTATCAAATACCATATTTTCCGGATTATAAAACGCACTGTCCTCCCCAAAACTGGGGGTAAAATGGGGGTGCGTCTTATAATCTGGATATGGCTTAGGCTGCTTTCAAACCTCCGGTTTCTGCAATGCGGCACACTCCGGCACTTTGCAGGAAAATCGCAACCGTTTTTTTTTGCTGCCGGTTGCGATTTTCCTGCATAGACTTTAATTAGTGCCGCATTGTGCCGCATGGCCTTGCGTTCCATCCGGTTTTTACCGCATGCGGCAGATTTAGCCGATGCGGCGGCCGGATGGAACGTTGCCTGGCACGTTTTTTCGTGCGGCAAAAAAACCCGCATTGCGCCGCATTCGGCCGATGCGGCGCATTTTTCAATGCATGCCTATGGCGGCCGGATGCGGCGCGATGCGGCAATAACCGCATCCGGCCGCCGCATGCGGTTTTTGCCACTGCGCATGCTCAGTAGCATGCCGCAAGCGGCAAAAACCGGACGGGCCGCAAAGGAAAAACTTATGCAAAGGATGCGGTGTTTTCACCGCATCCGTTGCATAGCTTCCACAGCCGGATTGAGCCGCAGAGCTCAAGCCGGATGTGTGAAAGCAGCCTTACCGGAGCGGCTTTGATGGAGCAGGGTGACAGGAGGCAGGGTCGGTGATACTGAGGGCTCGGAGGAGGGGGTGTCACTGTAGTGGAGCGACTCAGGAGGGTCACAGGACAGAGGATCGGCGATGCGGCGGGCACCACTGATCTGACAGCGGGCTGCGGGCTCCATTGAATTGCTCATGGTTGACGCGATGGACTTCAAGAAAATGGCCGCGAAGGCGGCGCGTGCGTAGATTGACGAGATGGACTTCAAGAAAATGGCCGCAGAGTCCTATCAGCGCACGCGCCACATCCGCGGCCATTTTCTTGAAGTTAATCTCATCAACCGCAGGCAATTCAATGGAGCCCGCAGTCTGCTAGCAGATTAATGGCGCCTGCCGCCGTGACACCGTGAGCCTGCAGTATCACCGACCCTCTGTCCACTGACCCTCCTAAGCCACGACACCCCCTCATCTCAGCCCGCAGCATCGTCGACCCTGTATCCTGTGACCTTCCTGAGCCACTCAACCACCGCCACTCCCCCCGGTCAGATATTATAAGACGCACTAGGATTATAAGATAGACCCTAATTTTAACATTAAAAATAATTTTTTGCTATTTTCCTCTTCTAAATTTGGGGTGCGTCTTATAATTCAGTGCGTCTTATAAAACGAAAAATATGGTACTTATTTTCCCCACTGTATATAGGCATGCAGGTCATAGAAAGTTGACACAATATGAGCGCAATGTGAGGATTCACAAGTCTGCAGTCACATAGGGTGACATAGAGTGACTGCAGACTTGTCATCTTAGACTGGGGTTGTCCATCTTCACTAAATATAATAAATTCATTTTGCAAAAAAAACCTCCAAACCTTGTATGTTTTAATTTTTTACTATTTTCAAGATCCCTTCTTGCAGTAGGGGAACACTTGCATTCTTGGCTTCCATCTAAAGAAAATGCATCAATCTAATATTCTCAAAGCTGAGTTCGTTACAGTTATATTAATTCAAGACACTCCTCCGACATAGAAACCTAATGGACTCCAATCTGATACATTTATATTCTTAATGAACTTATCACCCCATTTTAATCAATAGGTTTTTATTTATACACTTTTTAAAATTCTTTTAGATTATTTTAACCCATTCATGTGTAACAAAATTGACTAGATAGGGGTTTTGAGCGTCTATATTCATTATGTCTCTTCACCTTCATTTGTGTCCAATTACGTAGGAATATTTTAGTGCATTTATTAATACTAATATTAGCTTTTTTAATATAAGTATATATTGAGACCAAAATATCCTTTTTGCCTTCAATAAGTAAGCAAATAATGTGAGTGCCAGTACTGAAAGAGTTAAAGGGAACCTGTCAGGTGCAATACGCACCCAGACCCATGAGCGGTTCTGGGTGCATATCTCTAATCCCTGCCTAACTGTCCCTGTATCTAGTAGCATACATAAAGAGATCTTTAGAAAAAGTATTTCTAAAGATCCTTTACGATATGCTAATGAGCTCAGTGATGTTACGAACCGGCGCCGCCATAGCCGCAAGCAGCCTGCTGCGGTTCCTGTTGCGCCCAGGCACCGGCTGCCGTTCTTGGCCGTGCCTCGGGTCGTCCAGTTGGCTGTTCCTTCCACCACGTCTAAGTGTGGAGAGGCGGCTAGTGCGCATGCGTGCGCCGATTTACCCCAGCCAGAGTTGAAGCTGGGTGTTTTGCCTAGTGAGCATGCTCAGCCTGATTGTGTTATGTCTGAGACTAAGTCCTCAGTTCAGGCTACTGAGCATGCTCCCACAATTAACCCTAACAGCCTCTTTGCACAGGTACTTGGACTTCGTGCTGTGTCTAAGTGCTGGGATGTGCCTACTGAGCATGCTCAAACTGATAGTCTGCTTTCTGAGCCTGTTGCTCAGGCTACTGGGCATGCTCAGGCACTTAGTGCACCAGAGGCTAGGTCCGGTAAGGACCTCACTGAGCATGTCCGTGAGGTGGCAGGCCCTAATAGGGCAGAGGGTGTCAGGTGTCCTGATGACGTGGCAACTCCGGACTGGCTCGCAGAGGCCCGCCCCTATGATCTGGCACCTCAGTATTGGTCGTCAGACGATGACTGGTGAAGTGTTTGGGGCGTGGCTGCCATGAGGTCATCAATGACGTGGCGGTTCCGGATAGGTCGCATGTGACGTCACTGATGACATGGCACTCTGCTATTGGACCTTGGTGGTTCCACCCTGGGTTTGGGGCGGACCCAGGTTATAAAAGGGGCTGGAGACAACATGGAGGGCGCAGTCTTCACTTTTGCTCAGTCAGAGCACACCTCCATGTTAGAGCCTCATTGCGGCATAAGCCTATGTTGGGAAGCGGTAGGTAGGGTTAGGCGAACGGTGCCTGTCACGCCAAGATTCGTGGCTCGGCACATCAGGGTCAGGCACCGTGCTTCCCTCCTGCCGTTCCAGTCTTGCTATAGCAGCCCAGTGGCATTAACTGGGCTGCGGCTGCTGTGCTTCCTGTCCGATTGTGCCCCCTACGCACACGGACAACGCACCTGCTGCGCCACCTGTCCGATTGTGCCTCCTACGCACACGGACAACGCACCTGCTGCGCCACCTGTCCGATTGTGCCCCCTACGCACACGGACAACGCACCTGCTGCGCCACCTGTCCGGTTGTGCCCCCTACGCGCACGGACAGCGTACCCCAGGACCCCTGTGGAGTTAACAGGGTGTTCCTTATCCTCCTCGGCTTCCCGGTCAACGCTACTGGTGTACTCATCTGGCCTGACATGTCCTACACACACGTGGCCAGTCGAGAGGTGGCCAGAAACGCTAATCGGAGGACCGCTCGGCCTGACGTGTCCTACACACGTGGCCGACAGGGCGCTTTCGTAGCGGTCTTCCGGTCAACGCTACCTGGTTACCACCCGGCCTGACGTGTTTCCTGCACACGTGGTTGGTGTAGCGCTAGGTGCACCAAAACGCTAATCGGGTTGTCGTCCGGTCTGACGTGTCCCAACACACGTGACCGGTTCCCAGAGTTCCTGGATTATCTCAGAGCCATCCAGCTCTATAGTCTCCGCCTAACCCTCAGGTGCCAGCAGCTCCTTTGTAATCTGGAGCACGGTGGGCCCCGACTGGCGATTAGGATATATACCCCCTGGTCCTAATCTGCCGGTCCCCCCGTAACAAGTGACTAGTTGTAAGGGTGTTACTTCCCCCAAATAGTCCGCCCTCTTAGAATGTTAGCACACCAACAGGGGTGTACTAATATGCTATTCAATGCTCACTTCCTGGTGTCATCAGCAGTGACATGCGTAACTGTGTCTGTTGTCACCACATCAGATGCCGGGCAATGCGTATGATCAGAAGTCCCTGCATTTCCGATCATGCGCACTAGACCTCTCTGAAGCCAGGACGCGTACACAACAGACACAGGTGATAACGGACACAGGTACATACATCACCCCTAATGACGGTGAGAAATGGGCATTGAATAGCATGTTAGTACACCCCTGTGGACGTGTTAACATACCAAGAAGGCCAACTAGTCGGGGGAACTAACGCTCTTGCGACTAGTCCCAGTGCTCATTAGCATATCATAAAGAATCTTTAGAAATACTTTTTCTAAAGATCTCTTTAGCTATTTTACTAGATGCTGGGACAGTTAGGCAGGGATTAGAAATATGCACCCAGAACTGCTCGTGGTGCTGGGTGCATATGGCACCTGACAGGTTCACTTTAAAGCACTTGGGACCATCAGCAGCTATTAAAATCTGCCTACTACAGCCTAACCACAGTCTCCACCAATGAAGGAACTTGGGTGTTCCAAAACGCGTTAGGAGGTGCGAACCTCGCGGGATTCCAAATTCATCGGCTGTGTGACGTCACACACTGTCAGCGGCTCTACACTTGGTTTTCCTCACCAAGGAGGGTCCCAGCAATTGGAACCCTAAAAGTTATTAAATTGTTCCTATATTAGGAGTAAGGTAGAACTAGATATTTTGGGAATAAACATTTAATAGTGGCCCAAACTGATAACCCATTTGCATATGTAATACAATTATATATCTAATTCAAAAAACTATTATTATCTACATAAAAAAAATGGTAAAAAACCTCAGAAATCTTTTCAGTTTGTGAATCTATCACTCAGTCGGTAAACTTAGAGTTGCTCTTCAAGCCTATATTACAGATCATCTGTCAGTACAAATTGTGTGTTCTAAATAATTAAACAACCTGCAATGATAATAAGAATTCCAAGAAACGTTTGCAAAATGGATTAGAAAAGAACATAATTGCAAAAGATGCTATAAATTATATATAACAAAGCTATAAAGTTTCCTGAAGTTCTCACACCCGGGTCCCAGCAGATATCTGTGTATACACACAGTGTCAGTCTATAATCGTTGCTTCCCATGTAATGACATCAACACTCTATATAATGTGCACTTAATTATTAGGCAACTTCCTTTCCTTTGGCAAAATGGGTCAGAAGAGAGATATGATGGGCTCTGAAAAGTCCAAAATTGTGAGATGTCTTGCAGAGGGATGCAGCAGTCTTGAAATTGCCAAACTTTTGAAGCATGATCACCGAACAATCAAGCGTTTCATGGCAAATAGCCAACAGGGTCGCAAGAAGCATGTTGGGCAAAAATGGCGCACAATAACTGCCCATGAATTGAGGAAAATCAAGTGTGAAGCTGCCAAGATGCCATTTGCCTCCAGTTTGGCCATATTTCAGAGCTGCAACGTTACTGGAGTATCAAAAAGCACAAGGTGTGCCATACTCAGGTACATGGCCAAGGTAAGGAAGGCTGAAAAACCACCACCTTTGAACAAGAAACATAAAATAAAACGTCAAGACTGGGCCAAGAAATATCTTAAGACTGATTTTTCAAAGGTTTTATGGACTGATGAAATGAGAGTGACTCTTGATGGGCCAGATGGATGGGCCAGAGGCTGGATCAGTAAAGGGCAGAGAGCTCCACTCCGACTCAGACGCCAGCAAGGTGGAGGTGGGGTACTGGTATGGGCTGGTATCATCAAAGATGAACTTGTGGGACCTTTTCGGGTTGAGGATGGAGTGAAGACCTACTGCCAGTTTCTGGAAGACAACTTCTTCAAGCAGTGGTACAGGAAGAAGTCGGTATTGTTCAAGGAAAACATGATTTTCATGCAGGACAATGCTTCATCACATGCACCCAACTACTCCACAGCGTGGCTGGCCAGTAAAAGTCTAAAAGATGACAAAATAATAACATGGCCACCTTGTTCACCTGATCTGAACCCCATAGCTTAATGAACAAGGAAAGGTGTGCTGGTGTGTATCCGATCGAGGAACCAGATACAGGTGAAAGTACTAGTAGTGTAGTTTATTCTCTACATGTCTTGAAGTGCTCCAACTTCTTCAGGAAGAAGATGTTTTAATGCTGAAGAAGTTGGAATACTTTGAAACATGTAGAGAATAATCTGCTCTACTACTACTTTCGACTGATTATGACTCCTCGATTGGTTACACACCAGCAGAGCAGGTCACCCAACATCTCCAAATTATCTGGGTGTTTTTTTTGGACACAATAGAAACATAGGACTTGTTAACAGTCCCATAGACTATAATGGGAACATGTGTTATCCATGAAATGTAATACATATGTGAAACTTGAGTCCTAAGGCTACATTCACCTGTTCACATTAGAAAGGTAGGATAACCCTGAACTCTAAGAAAAAGTCTGATGTCTTTTTCTTTGATTACAGGGTCATCGCTTCTTGCACTCTGGTATACACAATGTAATACAGCCAAGCATTTCTCGCCCTCTGCAGGGTTTGTGGGTACTGTTAGAGCAGCAAGGAACAAACGTATTACATTTTAGATTTAATATTTAAAAAAGTATAGTGGTTAAAAAAGTTACAAAAGATGGAATAATAAAAAACATAAGCAAAAACAGTATAAAAGAAAAGGGATTTGTCTTACGAATTGGATTTGTGAGAGCTTCTGGCAGAGAAGGCTGAGGGAAATATCTGCAATACTCGTTGCTTCTCCTGGGGTCTGACAATGTCAGTAGATGAGATGTCAAAAAGGGTCTATGAGACCCCGCACCCTCCCTCTGCTGAGGTCAGAGGAGGACTGCTGATTGGATGTGATTAAATCTCCATTTTTGTGGCTAAGTTTCCATTCTGGATCATATTATTTCACAGGAACCTCCTAGAGAAACAATACAGCCATCATTTTACCGAACATACTTCGAAGGTTGTATATATATATATATATATATATATATATATATATATATATATATATATATGTATATATATAAAGATATATATATATATTTTTATTTATATATATATATATATATATATATATATATATATATATATATATATACATACCACACATGGGTATATTATATCCAGAATTCAGGGAGATATTGCGTTCCTGTAAGTTGCCAGCTACCAAAATTTTCATACTTCTACCCACAGAATACTTCCACAATCACAGACCCTTGATAATTGCTATGTCCACACTACATGTCTGCTCTCCACCAGATAACCCACTTTAATTACCTGTTCACAGCATTGATCCATGGCCCCCTGGCTACTGATCTGCTCAACATAACTACATTTATGACAATATCCCCTCTGGATTGCAAAGTGCTATGGAATATATTGGCAGTATACAAATAAAAATGATTATTAGTGCTGATTTTTTATAGTTTTTAGAAAGAGAATCCTCTGGGGCGTGACTTTAGGTTGTTTTGTATAATTACTCCGTGAGTCATCCCCTCATAGAAAAATTGGCCCCTTTTGACTTGTTGACAGGTATTCTTTAAAGCATCATTACAGCATTTATTTTTTTTTTCCACCACTGGAGTGGTGCTTTAAATGTAAGCCCCCCTCCCCCCGTCTTATACGTCTTATAACCCTTCTAGCATTTTCATACTTTTTCAACACCACTCCACTCCTAGGGTGCCATATTGTGCCCGTAGCTTCTGTCTGTCCGGAAGACAAAAGCTACGTCCCAGACATGCAATACAAGGCTATGAGAGCGAGAACAAGGCTAGAACGAGGCTCCCATAGAGATGCATTGCAGAGTGACCACCAGCATGCTGCATGAAACACTGGGACTGCTGGCTAGTGCAGACTGACCGGAGCGCCGCTGGAAAACAATGAAGGCAGCGAAGCGCAAGCATAAGACAGGGCTCAGGGGACTTAGATTTAAAGCACCACTAAATCGGGGCAAAAAAAAAAAAAATACTGTAATAGTGCTTTAAAGGATCTATCCACTTAAGGCAATCCCTGCTTGTCAGTAGGGTCGCTTGACAATATGCTAAACGCAAAGTGTCCCCTACCCCTCTTGTCAACTTTATGTGCTCAATTTCCCTACAGTTCCCCCACTGGGGAAATTAAGTACTACACAGAACTGAGTCTAGTCAATGGCTTCTTTGTATAATGCAAAAATAACCGATCCTCTAAAGCAATTGATGCTCTTTATCACCACTGACCACCTTGACCAAGCAATGAGGGACCAGAACATGTTGACCTTCTTCTAATAATTATTTTTAGATTTTTCTAATATTTAATTTGAACATGGATCTTTAAAACTGGGCAGCTCTTTTAAGACTAAAGCGGGCTTTACACACAACGACATCGCTAACAAGATGTTGTTGGGGTCACGGAATTCGCGACGCACATCCGGCCTCGTTAGCGATGCCGTTGCGTGTGAAACGCACGAACGACCGTTAAACGATCAAAATTACTGACCTAATCGTTGATCGTTGACCGGTCGTTCTAATCCCGATTATCGTTGCTGTTGCAGGACGCAGGTTGTTCGTCGTTCCTGCGGCAGCACACATCGCTATGTGTGACACCGCAGTAACGAGGAACTACATTATACCTGCGGCTGCTGGCAATGAGGAAGGAAGGAGGTGGGCGGGATGTTTCGGCCGCTCATCTCCGCCCCTCCGCTTCTATTGGGCAGACACTTAGTGACGCCGCTGTGACGCCGCACAAACCACCCCCCTTAGAAAGGAGGCGGTTCGCCGGCCACAGCGACGTCACTAGGCAGGTAAGTCCGTGTGACGAGTGTTAGCGATGTTGTGCACTACGGGCAGAGATTTGCCCGTGACGCGCAACCGACGGAGGCGGGTGCTTTCACCAGCGACATCGCTAGCGATGTCGCTGTGTGTAAAGCCCGCTTAAGGCTATACATAGTTTATTGTCACAAGAAAGCGGATTCCGTTGTAAAACAAGTGATCGTTCACAATAGCCGGCTTCTGTGAACGATCAGCTGATCGGCCGGCTATTGTGAATGATCAGCTGATCGCTCTCATAAGCTGGCCACCGGCTTCTGTGAGCGATCAGCTGATCTCCCGGCCGCCGGCTTTTGAGAGCGACTGATCGCCGCCGCCGAGAAAGAGCATGTGCAGCGAAATCAAAAGGATTCCGCTGCTCAGAAAACGTTACAAGCTGCGTTCCTGCCGCCCGATGGTCAGTTGTTCCACGACTGATCAGTTGAGCGGCAGATGCAACGCAAGGGCATCAGTCACAATCCGCCGCTCATGCAAGTCTATGGGAAACAACGGAATGCGCAAAAACGGATTGCGTTGTTTATCAGAGAGGTGGATTGTGACTGATAATAAACAACGGAAATGTGAACCTAGCCTTAGTCATATGGGTTTGGTAAAATAGTGCTATCTTTATAAAAAAAATTTTGGGCAGAGGGTGGAGTATATGTAGACCTCACTCTTTTTCGGACTAGCTAGCTGTCATTTTTTAGATTCTTTATATGGCTGGGAAAGGGTTAAAAACTAATTAAGGCTTAAACTTTGTCTTAAAACTGTCCCTCACTTGTCCTACTGCCAGAGCTCCCCGAGGGTCCTCCATTGTCTATCTTGTGCTCTTCAGATCTTCTGGCTCTAGACCTCACACAGTCATGTGGGATGCAACGCATAACAATGACAGTGTTGGAAGGTGTGAAGAATACATGCTATCAGGCAAAGGATCCAGGGGGACAACTTAGGTGTGAGCCCACGACAAGAGAGTATAAGCTTTTATGAATATTTAACCCCTTCCTGGACCTCCATTTCTTTTGCCTTGGGTTCTAAAGAGACTTCAGAGCATAGTACTTATATCTTGAAGGCAATTTCGATCCAGACTAATTTTCTTTTGATTGACTTTTCTGCTCTAGACGTACCCACAAAACCTTCAGAGAGTGAGAATACCTTGTTGTGTTTCCCTGTGAGTGTCAGAGTGCAAGAGAGTACTTATCAGGTGCTCAGGAAAGCTGGATAGTGTGTGCTAGTGTGTTCAAGTGCAAACGTATAGCTAGCCTATCAAAACAGCAAGTGGTGACTGTGAGTGGTGGCAGCAAAAAGTCCGGTGTGCATGTGAGAACTATCTGTGGGGTGCATTCAGCTCATTGTCAGCCTATAGTGATAGGTATGTGGACCAATGAGAGTGGGAAGCGGAGCCCTCCTTTACACTAGTATCTGAGGCATAAGTTGTGCACAAGAGTTGTGCTCCTGACAAATTGGTGGCAGTGGTGGGATGTGTTCCTGATGAGTTGGTGGCAGAGGTGGGATGTGTTCCTGACAAATTGGTAGCAGTGGTGGGATGTATTCCTGACAAATTGGTGGCAGTGGTGGGATGTGTTCCTGACAAATTGGTGGCCCCTGCAGTGTTGTTCCTGACAAATTGGTGGCAACAGTGGAATGCGTTCCTGACAAATTGGTGGCGGCTGCAGTGCTGTTCCTGACAAATTGGTGGCAGCGGTAGGATGTGTTCCTGATGAGTTGGTGGCAGTGGTAGGATGTGTTCCTGATGACTTGGTGGCAGTGGTGGGATGTGTTCCTGACAAATTGGTTGCAGTGGTGAGATGTGTTCGTGATGAATTGGTGGCAGTGGTGGGATGTGTTCCTGACAAATTGGTAGCAGCGGTGGGATGTGCTCCTCACAAATGGGTAATCAAGGTAGGAGTAGGATGTGTTCCTGGCAAATTGGTGGCAGTGGTGGGGTGTGTTCCTAACCAATTGGTGGCGATGGAAATGGTCATCCTGATAAAATCCTTAAAGGGGTTGTCTGGTCTTTTGATAAGAGTCTGTAGTGACTAGAGATGAGCGAACCGGTCGTGGTTCGGCTCGAGTTCGGTTCGCCGAACGGAGGTCCCGTTCGAGTTCGGTTCGTCGAACGTTCGACGAACCGAACTCGAACTGCATAGGAAACAATGGCAGGCATTCACAAACACATAAAAACACCTAGAAAACACCCTCAAAGGTGTCCAAAAGGTGACAAACAACTCACAACACAACACAAACACATGTGAAAGTGACAAGGACATATACTCATGTGAAAACAAAAGAGCTGGACAAGGAAAAAGAGGAGGACACACAGATATATGAGTATATGCAAGGAAACGTCGATGCCATTACTGTGCAACTTGAGCCCTGCTCATTTTAGGCTTCCATTCTGGATAAATTGACTGAGCTTGCCACGTACGCCTTGGGGATCTTGTCGTGTCCTGCAGCCAGCGTTCTCTCGGAACCTGTCTTCAGTGCTGCTGGGGGTCTGCTGGCAGATAAGCACACATGTCTGTCCACTGACAATGTGGACATGGCTCTCAGAGGACTTTTCTTCCCCTGGGTCATCCAGGGGACGTGAAAGGCACGCGTATTTTTGAGAGTGCTTCATGCAAAGCATCTTTTTCATTTTGAAAAGGGGGATCAAGTGATGCCAGTCAAGTGGGGTGTGTGTGGCCCAATTAGTGGAAACGAGGGAGACTGTGGTTGGAGTCCCCTTGCTTTTGAAAAAAGAACCAACATGAACAAGTCATGGCTCTCAGAGGACTTTTCTTCCCCTGGGTCATCCAGGGGACGTGAAAGGCACGCGTATTTTTGAGAGTGCTTCATGCAAAGCATCTTTTTCATCTTGAAAATGGGGTCAACTGATGCCAGTCAAGTGGGGTGTGTGTGGCCCAATTAGTGGAAACGAGGGAGACTGTGGTTGGAGTCCCCTCGCTTTTGAAAAAAGAACCAAGATGAACAAGTCATGGCTCTCAGAGGACTTTTCTTCCCCTGGGTCATCCAGGTGACGTGAAAGGCACGCGTATTTTTGAGAGTGCTTCATGCAAAGCATCTTTTTCATTTTGAAAAGGGGGATCAAGTGATGCCAGTCAAGTGGGGTGTGTGTGGCCCAATTAGTGGAAACGAGGGAGACTGTGGTTGGAGTCCCCTCGCTTTTGAAAAAAGAACCAAGATGAACAAGTCATGGCTCTCAGAGGACTTTTCTTCCCCTGGGTCATCCAGGGGACGTGAAAGGCACGCGTATTTTTGAGAGTGCTTCATGCAAAGCATCTTTTTCTTTTTGAAAAGGGGGATCAAGTGATGCCAGTCAAGTGGGGTGTGTGTGGCCCAATTAGTGGAAATGAGGGAGACTGTGGTTGGAGTCCCCTCGCTTTTGAAAAAAGAACCAAGATGAACAAGTCATGGCTCTCAGAGGACTTTTCTTCCCCTGGGTCATCCAGGGGACGTGAAAGGCACGCGTATTTTTGAGAGTGCTTCATGCAAAGCATCTTTTTCATCTTGAAAATGGGGTCAACTGATGCCAGTCAAGTGGGGTGTGTGTGGCCCAATTAGTGGAAACGAGGGAGACTGTGGTTGGAGTCTCCTCGCTTTTGAAAAAAGAACCAAGATGAACAAGTCATGGCTCTCAGAGGACTTTTCTTCCCCTGGGTCATTCAGGGGACGTGAAAGGCACGCGTATTTTTGAGAGTGCTTCATGCAAAGCATCTTTTTCATTTTGAAAAGGGGGTCAAGTGATGCCAGTCAAGTGGGGTGTGTGTGGCCCAATTAGTGGAAACGAGGGAGACTGTGGTTGGAGTCCCCTCGCTGTGTTTTACATGATTTTCGAAGGGCATGACATGACTAAGAGGTTGAGTTTCATCATCTGCAACTTGTTGGCAACAGAAAGGCTGCCTTTACACCCTTTTGAGACTGAGGATTTTCGAGACCTTATGCCCATTGCAGTGCCCCAAGAGCCGATGGCCAGTCGTCACTCCTTCTCCAAGAAAGGCATGCCCGCGCTACCACAGCAGGTTGCACACAACCTCACCGATTCCTTGAGAAACTCTGTGTGTGACAGGGTGCATTTCACCACAGATACTTGGACCAGTAAGCATGGACAGGGGAGTTACATGTTGCTGACTGGGCACTGGGTAACTATGGTGAGAGATGGAGAAGGGTTTGCTGTACAAGTCTTGCCATCCCCACGACTTGTGTGTCAATCCTTCCTCTGTATGTACAAGTTCCTCCACTGCTTCTGCCTCCTCAACCTCGTGTGGGTCCTCCACCTCAGCCCAAACCCTGTGTGGTCAGTCCACCCTTCCTTGTAACTGCGCCCAAGGAATCCCACACACCTCCTTACTATGCTGGCAGCAGAGCTCAAGGCCATCAGGCGGTCAAATGTTTACTTTGAAATGTAGGGGAAATGTGAGACACCGCTGAGGAATTGTGGACGGTTAGCTCTGGAGAGTGAGACCGAGTTTCATCAATGGTTGTCTCCACTCAACCAGCAGCCAGGGAAGGTCGGGTGCGACAATGATGCAAACCAGTCTGCGACCCTTCTTCACGGCAATGTGACACACGTGCCTTGTATGGCTCACGTGTTGAACCTGGTTGTCCAGCAATTTTTAAAACACTATCCCGGCCTACATGGCCTTCTGACCAGGGCACGGTGTAACGCCTGCCTGGATCGACACACTCAGATGGGCTGTAAAGGATAGGCTAGAGGGAAGGCACTCACCAAGCTGGACACCCAGAACCCTGAAACCCTTTAACCCCTATACAGTGATTTGGAATTACACAGAACCCAAGTTGATCAATACCTGTGGAAGGCTGCAGTTCCAGAGAATAGTAGTCATGCAGGGTCAAAACATTAATTGAGGAAGAGGAAAAGAATGGGATGGCCAGGACTTAATCAGAAAACAAGCAGAGGTGAAATGCGGATCGGCCAACGAGGTACATAAACAGCAAGCAGGAAAAGTAGTCACAGGTAACAAGCACACAAAATCATAAAACTGAACTGGGGGTAACAGTAACAAGAGGTTCATAGCTTTGTCTGGCAGTGGTCTGCAGACAGGAGGGGCCTAAAAAAGGGTGCGGTGTATTCCCATTGGTTGTAGCTGAATGATGGTACTTCATCTGTGAGATACCCACCACCTACATTCAGCCTGTGGTTCTGCATCTGTCAAGGTAGTGGGTGAGCATAACCTGCGTCCACCTGTGCCGCTGGCATCGACTCCTCTCCCATCATCAGCACTATGCATGAAAGGAACACGTTGTCACCTGGCGACCGGAGTACAAATTGATTGAGTGGACTACGTTGGTGACTTAACAGCCGTGTGCGGCAATGATGCAAACCTGTCTGCGGCCCTTCGTCAGGGCAATGTGACACACGGGCCTTGTATGGCTCACGTGTTGAATCTGATTCTCCAGCAATTTTTAAAATACCATCCCGGCCTACATGGCCTTGTGCAGCGGGCACGCTACTATGTGCTCACTTTCATCCTTCGCACCCAGCAGCTCAACAACTTTCATCGCTCCTGAAGTCTTAGGGTCTGGCGGTTAAACGCCTGAAATGCGATGTTCCGACACGCAGGAATTTGAATCTGCACATGTTGCAGCGTCTGTGGCAGCACCGCAGAGCCCTGCTGAAATACGGTATGACGTATACCCTGGGCTAACTTGATCCAGAGGTGGTGCAGATCACGCTGCTGGAGTGGTGTCAGATCAAGGACCTATGCACCCTTCTACACAGTTTACAAATATCGATGAAGATCTTTAGCACTGGCGATGCCATTCTCAGCGTGACAATTCTGGTCATCTACAAGATGGAGCACACTGTATGCATTATTCGGAGTCAGGTGTTGGTCCAAGAGGAAGGGGAGGAAGTACAGGAGGAGTCATATGCAGAAGGGATAATAAGATCTACAAGGTCCAGACGGTGAGCGGCACCTAGGCGGAAGTCAAGGGACGGTGGGGGAGAGGGATTAACAAGGGCGCATAGTATCTGCAAAAATTGTTGAGGAAGGTGCAGGAGCCCATGAAGAAATGGAGGACGAACTGGCGATGGGCATGGAAGACTCAGCAGATGAGTGAGAGCTTGCTCACATTTAGGTTGTGCGAGGTTGGGGGGAGAGGGCAGAGGAAGGAGGCATGATTCTCACCTCTCTGCCACCAACACACCAAGGACTTGGTCCTCCTGGATGCACAAGATACATGAGCGCCTTCTTGCTGCACTACCTACAACATGACCCTCGGATTGTACGAATTCGAAGTAATGCTAACTACTGGGTTGCCACACTGTTTGATCCCCGGTACAAGACAAAATTTGGCGAAATAATTCCTGCCATAGAAAGGGACGCACCTATACAGGAGTATCTGCAGAAGGTTGTACGGATTCTTAGATCTGCTTTTCCAGTAAACACCAGTGCTGCACAGAGTGAATCTCAATGCTTTGTCATGGAGAGGAGGAAATGGTCTTTTACTTGTCCACATCTGAGGGACCGAGGGCTGGCTGCTGTGCTGAGATGGCATTGAGTACGGTGTCCCTGCAGAGTTGCACTTTTGGTCATATACCAAATGAGTTGAAAAAGGACAGATGCTGGTGAAAAGGGGAACAGGTGTGTTGGAAAGGGGAAAAAAGTTTTTGTCCGTGGGTTTGTTGGTTAAGCAAAAGTAACATTTGATGAAAAAACACCATCTGTTACGGTGGGACTGGCAGATTTGGATAAGGTGGTATATACTATGTTACCGCTATATAACGAAAATTAATAAGAAAAGAAAGAGAAAGGTATATATCCCCATCAGCAGTCAGTGTCCACCGTGCTCCCAGATGGAAAAGGAGAGGTTGGCAACTGGAAGGTTAGATGGAGGATACAGATCTGTGTGGCTATGAAACTAATAGTTGCCTGAACCGAGTTAGACGCCACTCGGATCTGGAGACTGGGAGCCCTGTTAGCGTCACAGGGTCCACATGCCCACCCAGCCCAGGAACTCCCTGTTAACATCACAGGGGCCATTCAGTACGCTGACCGTGTGCATTGGGGCCACACCTGTGGACAGCAGGCGCATCAGCAGCAGCAGGCCTGTTAATGCCACTGGGCTGCACAAGCAGGACTTGTAGGACAGGAGCTGGTCTTAACCGTTCTGCGTTACCAACTGTGGTGGCGGCCTGCATCGACGCCCTATCCCTGCCTACCTCTGGCCTAAAGCCGCAATGGGTTCAACACATGGAGGTGTGCTCTTTCGGAGCATAATAGAAGACTGCGCACCTCCTTGTTGGCTCCAGCCCGTTTTATAACCTTGGTCCGCCCCAAACCAGGGTGGACCACAATGCACCTCCTGGAGACAAAAGCAGAGTGACACGTCATGAGTGGCATAACTAGCGTCCTATTTGGAACCGAAACATCAATAATGACCTCATGGCTGCCACGACACAAACACCTCACCAGTTATCGTCTGACCATCAATAATGAGGTGACAAGTCATAGGGGCGGGCCTCTGCAAGGCATTTGGGAGTGGCATAGCCACATCGTCAGGACACCTGATGCCCTGTGGTCTATATGGGCCCCCCACATCAGGGGCAGGGCCAAAGAGTTCATTACCGGACCTAGTCGCTGATGCAGTAAGTGCCTGAGCATGCTCAGTTGCATGAAATACAGTCTCTGAAAAAAGACTATCAGCTTTAGCATGGTGTCTCGGCACAAAACAGGACTTAGACCCGGCACGGAATGCAAGTACCTGTGCAAAGAGGCTTTTCGCACTAAGTGTGGGAGCATGCGTTGTATCCCGAAATGAAGACTAAAGGCTACTTTACACACTGCGATATCGGTCCCGATATCGCTAGTGTGGGTACCCGCCCCCATCTGTTGCGCGACACGGGCAAATCGCTGCCCGTGTCGCACAACAGCCGTCACACATACATACCTGTCCGGCGACGTCGCTGTGACGGGCGAACCGCCTCCTTTCTAAGGGGGCGGTCCGTGCGGCGTCACAGCGACGTCACTGAACCGCCGCCCAATAGCAGCGGAGGGGCGGAGCTGAGCGGGACGTAACATCCCGCCCACCTCCTTCCTTCCGCATAGCGGCCGGGAGGCAGGTAAGGGGAGCTTCCTCGTTCCTGCGGCGTCACACGCAGCGATGTGTGCTGCCGCAGGAACGAGGAACAACCTCGTTACTGCTGCAGTAACGAGATTTGAGAATGGACCCCCATGTCGCCAATTAGCGATTTTGCAGGTTTTTGCAACGATGCAAAATCGCTTATCGGTGTCACACGCAACGGCATCGCTAATGCAGCCGGATGTGCATCACGAATTCCGTGACCCCAACGACTCCGCATTAGCGATGTCGCAGCGTGTAAAGCCCGCTTTAGCCTCAGGAATGGCACAGTCAGGCTGAGCATACTCACTAGGCGAAACACTGTAGTTAGGCTGCAGCTGGGGTAAATCGGCACATGCATGCGCACTAGCTGCCTCTCCACACTTACACGTGGAGGAGAAATTGCTCTTCGGGTGTGGACTTGGAGATGCTGTCTATGAACAGAAGGAAAAGCTAAAGGAAGCATCACTTTCTATCCCTCTGAATTATCAAATGCAGCAATGAATTCCCTGAGTTTGCTATAAAATTAGCGTAGCAAAATGTGCATGAGGGTGTCATGCAGAGGCGCTGCAAATAGATTTGCACCAGTGGGACACTAATGGAAGTCCAACAGCCAGTTCTATGATGCCACTAAATGGCAGCATTTTTTGCTATTATTATAGCTTTTAAAAACAGAGCAGGAGGGTGTCATGCAGAGGTGCTGCACATAGCTTGGCACCAGTGGGGCACAAATGGAGTACAACAGCCACTTTTTGTATGCCACTAAGTTGCAGCAGTTTTTGCTATTATTATAGCTTATTAAAAACAGAGCAGGAGGGTGTCATGAAGAGGTGCTGCACATAGATTTGCACCAGTGGGACACTAATGGAGTACAACAGCCACTTCTTGTATGCCACTAAGTTTACTCAATTTTTGGTATTATAATGTCTTAGTAAGTAACAATGAGTTTGAGTGTGCAATGCAGGCAGACGTGCTGCAAATATCTTTGCACTAGTGGGACAATACAGAAGTCCAACAGCCGCTTTTTGTATGCCACTAAGTTGCAGCAGTTTTTGCTATTATTATAGCTTTTAAAAACAGAGCAGGAGGGTGTCATGTAGAGGTGCTGTAAATAGCTTGGCACCTGTGGGGCACAAATGGCGTACAACAGCCACTTTTTGTATGCCACTAAGTTGCAGCAGTTTTTGCTAGTATAATGGCTTAGTAACAATGAGTTTGAGTGTGCAATGCAGGCAGACGTGCTGCAAATATCTTTGCACTAGTGGGACAATACAGAAGTCCAACAGCCACGTTTAGGATGACACTAAGTTCACTCAGTGTTTGCTAGTATAATGGCTTAGTAACAATGAGTTTGAGTGTGCAGTGCAGGCAGACGTGCTGCAAATATCTTTGCACTAGTGGGACAATACAGAGGTCCAACAGCCACGTTTAGGATGCCACTAAGTTCACTCAGTGTTTGCTAGTATAATGGCTTAGTAACAATGAGTTTGAGTGCGCAAAGGGCAGGAGGGTACAGTGCCAGGATTGTGGTGCTCTGGGTAGAGGAAAGGAAGCCTGCCTTTCTATCCCTCCTAATGGGGAAATGCAGCGAGGAAATCCCTGACCTTAGCTACACAGACGCTGTCATCTTGTGTAGCTGTTACACTCTGTTTTCACGGACCTGTCACCTATGGCTCTGACCCTGCCGGTACGAGCCCTTAAAAGGACTGATAGAAAGTGCTATCCCTATGCTGTACAGCGCTGTGTATGGAGCGTACACAGCAGCATCGGCGATAGGAGCTGCGCCAGTGATGTCTGACACCAAGGACGCAGAAGGCAGATAATGGCGTGCTGGAGGAAAATGTCCGGTTTTATAATGCAGGGACAGGTGACATGGACATCCTATCACACATGCCGTTGCTTCTCTGGCTAAAAGTACACTTAGCTGTGTGTGTCTGGGATTGGCTGACATGCTGGTGCGCTTAGGGAAGGAAGACAAGGAAAAAAAAAAAAAAGGCGATCGCCATTATACATACAGCAGTGATCTGAATGTGCTGTTCCCGCACACTATACACTGAAATGTCATAATAGTGTGAGTCACAGAGTGACTTACACTATTACAGCGGAAAGCCAGCTAGGAATTAGCTGGTCTTTTTGTTGCTAGAACCGTTCTCGAACGTATCTAGAACTATCGAGCTTTAGCAAAAAGCTCGAGCTCTAGTTCGATCTAGAACAGCCCCCAAAATCACTCGAGCCGCGAACTGGAGAACCTCGAACCGCGAACCGCGCTCAACTCTAGTAGTGACTCTATGTAATTGCAGACTTCTGAATCCTGATAGCATGCGGTGCACATGCTGTGAGGATTACCCAGTATTATCGGTGAGAGTCGGCACTCGCGTGACTACATACCGTATATATTCCAACTAGACATGTCTGGCTCCTCTTAATACAAGTAAAGTGAGAGAAGCTGAGCACAGCTAGTCATCATGTGATCGTATATATGCAATCGCATACTTGCGTTCATGTGTACGCCCGCTGTCGCTACCAATACCTGTGAATCCTGAAAGCACCGCATGCTACAAGGATTCATAAGCCTGCAATTACATAGAATAACTACAGACTTCTATCAGAAGACTGGACAACCCCTTTAATCTTCCAACAGATTCTGAAAAAACTAGATAAAACTATCTGCCATTCTTTGATTCATTGACAGCACATTACAATTTACTATAGTTTGATTCATTGACAGCACATTACAATTTACTATAGTTTGATTCATTGACAGCACATTACAATTTACTATAGTTTGATTCATTGACAGCACATTAGTTTATTATTTTACATTTATGGCTATACTTACAGTGCTGGCCAAAAGTATTGGCACCCCTGCAGTTCTGTCAGATAATACTCAGTTTCTTCTTGAAAATGATTGCAATCACAAATTCTTTGGTATTATTATCTTCATTTATTTTGCTTGCAATGAAAAAACACAAAAGAGAATGAAACAAAAATCAAATCATTAATCATTTCACACAAAACACCAAAAATGGGCCAGACAAAAGTATTGGCACCCTTAGCCTAATACTTGGTTGCACAACCTTTAGCCAAAATAACTGCGATCTTTCGCTTCCGGTAACCATCAATGAGTTTCTTACAATGCTCTGCTGGAATTTTAGACCATTCTTCTTTGGCAAACTGCTCCAGGTTCCTGAGATTTGAAGGGTGCCTTCTCCAAACTGCCATTGTGAGATCTCTCCACAGGTGTTCTATGGGATTCAGGTCTGGACTCATTGCTGGCCACTTTAGTAGTCTCCAGTGCTTTCTTTCAAACCATTTTCTAGTGCTTTTTGAAGTGTGTTTTGGGTCATTGTCCTGCTGGAAGACCCATGACCTCTGAGGAAGACCCAGCTTTCTCACACTGGGCCCTACATTATGCTGCAAAATTTGTTGGTAGTCTTCAAACTTCATAATGCCATGCACACAGTCAAGCAGTCCAGTGCCAGAGGCAGCAAAGCAACCCCAAAACATCAGGGAACTTCAGCCATGTTTGACTGTAGGGACCGTGTTCTTTTCTTTGAATGCCTGTTTTTTTTTCCTGTAAACTCTATGTTGATGGCTTTTCCCAAAAAGCTCTACTTTTGTCTCATCTGACCAGAGAACATTCTTCCAAAACGTTTTAGGCTTTCTCAGGTAAGTTTTGGCAAACTCCAGCCTGGCTTTTTTATGTCTCGGGGTAAGAAGTGGGGTCTTCCTGGGTATCCTACCATACAGGCCCTTTTCATTCAGACGCCGACGGATAGTACGGGTTGACACTGTTGTACCCTCGGACTGCAGGGCAGCTTGAACTTGTTTGGATGTTAGTCGAGGTTCTTTATCCACCATCCGCACAATCTTGCGTTGAAATCTCTTGTCAATTTTTCTTTTCCTTTCACATCTAGGGAGGTTAGCCACAGTGCCATGGGCTTTAAGCTTCTTGATGACACTGCGCACCGTAGACACAGGAACTTTCAGGTCTTTGGGGATGGACTTGTAGCCTTGAGATTGCTTATGCTTCCTCAGAATTTGGATTCTCAAGTCCTCAGACAGTTCTTTGGTCTTCTTTCTTTTCTCCATGCTCAATGTGGTACACACAAGGACACAGGACAGAGGTTGAGTCAACTTTACTCCATTTCAACTGGCTGCAAGTGTGATTTAGTTATTGCCAACACCTGTTAGGTGCCACAGGTAAGTTACAGGTGCTGATAATTACACAAATTAGAGAAGCATCACATTATTTTTCAAACAGTGCCAATACTTTTATCCACCCCCTTTTTTATGTTTGGTGTGAAATTATATCCAATTTGGCTTTATGACAATTTTTTTTATTTTTTTTCATTGAAGACAAATTAAATGAAGTTAATAATATCAAAGAATTTGTGATTACAATCATTTTCAAGAAGAAGCTGAGTATTATCTGACAGAATTGCAGGGGTGCCAATACTTTTGGCCAGCACTGTATGGCTATTATCAGACATAATAAATGGCCTGAATCTGACTATCCTTCTAAAAAGTACTGGAAGGAGTCTGATCCTTCATCTGACAGCTGATGTCCATCTCATAACAGTGGCCACCTTCATTTCCAGCCAGCTTGTATATACAGTATCCGGCGGCGGTCTACCCCCTGCCTCTCCACATTCCGGTAGTCCGGGAAATGCTGCTCTCAAGTATTCATTCCTATGTCTTCAAAGGGTTATTAAGAGAGGACACAAAAGTAAACGACCCCCACTATTGAGTCAAAGACTGTAACCTAATCTTTCCGAAATCATCAGACCAGCCCAAAATATAATTAGCAAATGTTTTATTGTCTCTACGTATAGCAGCAGTGTCCTTACTCATGACCTTGAGGCATCTCTGCCATCTTCCGTCACATCCAGTCTAATTCATTTACCCATCTCAATAATTGATTACTCAGGTGTTCTCTGCAGTGACGAGCGCCGTGGCGTCTGCAGATCTGTGCAGCGTGTGTCATGTCATCGTCATCCGGATTAGACTGCAGTTATTATTCACTTACCTGGATACCTGAGAACAAAGAAGACGTTTCTTAGCAACAAGACCGCATCCACCCTCCGGAGGACCAATCTGGGAACGTTCCATCTAAACTCTGTAGGAAATCTCCTGTGGGGTCACATAGCTGAGAGCAGCATCTGTGGCAGCTGCAGGCCTGGTAGCAGAACCCCTCCTCTCTACCTCCCTCCTTCCTCTTCGTCCTCCCAGACTCACAAAGCTCATTGAGCACCCATGGGAACCATAGATCATCTGCTTAGTACCATGGGCGGCAGGTGAACGTGTGCACATGTGATAAGTCCCGAATCCCAGACATAAGGAGATGAGTGTCCTTGTATACGGTCACTGTGCTGTGATATTATAGATGTACGCAGATGGACCAGACATTAACTACTCCCATTATTTCGGCACTGTATAATTTAACAATATCTTCTTTTTTACACTGCGGTAAATACATAAGAAGAAACTGGCACTTCATCAAGTCACAGCACTGACGGTTGGCACTGCCACGGCCGGATTGCTCCATACGATTACTCTATGTATGTGACTCACAGCTGCAGACATTCCCTGCATGGACTCTATTACTGCTCCATTGATATATGTTTAGCACACATTGAAAAAATATTTTTTGGGTACTGGAAAAAAAATCTGATATTTCCCCTAATTTGACTTTTGCAGGTCTTAAAAGAGTTGTCTACTAATGCACAACATCAGGGTGCTACATAAAGTAATCAAACTCAATACTTACCTCTTGGAGCACTGCCTTGCTGCTCTCTGGCTCAGATCCCTCACCGATGTCTTGACATAGTGTCACATGACCACTGCTGCTGATCGGCTGCAGCCTTCACTTTTTTATGAGCTGTGTAAAAAACATAAAAGCTGCCTCCAATGAGAAGTGGACAACCCCTTTAAGGCCACTTTACACGCAGTGACATCACTAGTAATGTCGCTACCGATCGCACCCGCCCCCGTCGTTTGTGCGTCACGGGCAAATCGCTGCCCGTGGCGCACAATATCGCTAGTACCCATCACACGGACATACCTTTCCTTCGACGTCGCTGTGGCCGGCAAACAGCCTCTTTTCTAAGTGGGCAGTTAGTGCGGCGTCACAGCGACGTCACACGGCAGGCATCCAATAGAAGCGGAGGGGCGGAGAGCAGCCGCATGAAAGACAAGCCCACCTTGTTGCCGGAGGACGTAGGTACGGTGCTGTTCGTCATTCCTGGGGTGTCACACGTAGCGATGTGTGCTGCCTCAGGAACGACGAACAACCTGCGTCCAAAAGCAGCAATGATATTTGGGATTAGAATGACATGTCAACGATCAACGATTAGGCGAGTATTTTTGATCATTAGCGGTCGCTCGTGCGTGTCACACGCAACGACGTCGCTAACGAGGCCGGATGTGCTTCACGAATTCTGTGACCCCAATGATATCTCGTTAGCGATGTCTTTGCGTGTAAAGTGGCCTTAACAGTGATGACAATCCATGATAGGTGATTGCGGGCATGTGTCTCAATGACCCCAGCAAAATAGCATAATGATCTGTGACATCTGAAAGGGATGATGAGTAGGAGGTGAACTTTCTCCATCATCATCAATTGGAAAACCTATGTTTTTTTACCTATATCTAAGGCCTCATTCACACTATCTTATTTAAACACAGGCATGAAAAAATGGTATCGGTGTCATCAGTCTTTTGGAACAGTGTGTCCCTTTTTTAACCTTACCATCAGTGTCATAAGTGTTTTTCACAGATGGATAAATAAATAAATTGCAAAGTTCCTATCCTTTTCAATGGTAAATACAGAGGTACATGTTTTTCACTGACCCATAGACTTGTATTGGTCCTTTTCAGCAGTGATACCGGTCTCTGAGTTTTGAACAGACATACGGTTCGTCAAAAAACATGATCAAGTCAATACCACCTTAGGTTATTATGGGTACGTGCTGTATCCGTGAGAAAAAAACAGATTCAAAAAGTTCATGTGAATGAGGCCTTAGCATCCAACTGTCCCAAATTCAGCAGGACTGTCCCGATTTAAGACCTCAGTCCTGCTGTCCTGGCAGTCAAGGCTTTGTCCCACACTGCCTCTCACCTCTCCTAGACACTTCTGTGGCTCCTCCTCCTCAGGGGCGAGGCCGGCATCTTGCTGCACGCAGATAAATTGAATAAACAAATCCCCTCTCTGGCTTCCCCATGAACTCATTGTCTGTAGGCAGAAGCTTTACCAATGATCCACAGCCAATACTGAAGAACATAAGCTGATTTGGTAAACTTGATTTGTAGTCCAGGCAGTGAACTAGGAACAGATTATAAGGGTACATAGAGATACATTGTACACAGCAGGGTATCTCTATGTACCTGTGTTCTAGAGGTGAAGAAATAATCACATTGTTCTAGTCCTATAAAATTACTAAAAAATAATTAAAATAAATGTAAATTTCTTTCTAATTGCAAAAATTAAATTTTCTCTTAATTTTGTAAGTGTCCCTGACACTTTAACTGACAGTCTCTATAACTGCACATAGCAGTTAAACAGTTAAGGCACAGGCTTTGGTGATGTCACAGGGAGAATTTTTGTATACTTGAAACTGCATTGCAGGATCTGACTCCACAGGCAGATTATACTTGTAGATAGAGATACATTGTACATAGCAGTGTATGTCTATGTCCCTGTACAGTCCCTGACAGAAGTTCTGTCGCTTATCCATGTTATGTAAATAAAAGCTTAAAACCTGACTTTAAATTCATCCATTGGTTTCATAAATTACTCTTTTGGATTAAGTTATGAAAATAAAGTTGCTGCAGAAAGGTCAGATTTTGGCAAGACAAAAGTTTTGTCGCCCACAGAAAGTAATGTGAAATTCAAACAAATAATTAACTTTTAATATAAGCATATGTTGCATAACATTGGTGAATGAAGTTGTGGTGTCATTAGAGCCATATTTAATATTTTGTGTGACTTCCATGAGCTTGAAGGACTGCATCCATGCGGTTCAACAATGATTTATACAATTTATTAATGAAGTCATAAGGAATAGCAAAGAATGCAGTCTTACATGCCTCCCAGAGTTCATCTAGATTCTTTGGTTTTGTCTTCCAAGCTTCCTCTTCAATCCTACCCCAAACATGCTCAATGATGTTCATGTCTGGTGACTGGGCTGGCCAGTCCTTGAGCATCTTGATCTTCTTTGCCAGGAGGAACTTTGTTGTAGAGATGGATGCATGAGATGGAGCTCCATCCTGCTGCAGAATTTGACTCTTTTTATGATTGGGAATGTAAGAGGTAGCTAATACTTCTTGATATTTTCGGCTATTGATATTGCTTTCCACACTGCAAATGTTTCGCACACCCCCATACTGAATGTAACCCCAGACCTTGCTCTTTCCACCACCAAAGTTAACTGTTTTCTGGATCCATACGGGCTTCAGTAGCTCTCCTGCAGTATTTGCGGCGGGTGTGATGTAATTCAACTGAAGATTCATCTGAGAAATCCACCTTCTGCCACTTTTCCAGCATCCATCTGTTTAGCAGGCTGTGGGACTTGGCAAATGCCACACGTTTTTTTAATTGCCTTTTGTTTAGTGCTGGCTTCTGGGCACTTCTTCGACCATGGAGGCCATTTCGAGACAGAATCCTACAAACTGTTCTAGTTGACACAGGGACTTGAGATGACCAGGCCTTTTGGAGCTCTACTGCAGTGGAAGAGGGGCTGGCTTTGGATTTTCTAACCAACAAACGTTCCTCCTGAGCAGTTGTCTTGTGGGGTCTGTCGGACCTGGTTGTAACGCCTGCCTGGATCCACAGACTCAGACAGGCTGTAATGGACAGGCTAGAGGGAAGCCACTAGCCAAGCAGGACCCCTAGAACCCTGAAACCCTTTAACCCCTATACAGGGATTTGGAATTACACAGGGCCCTGGAGATCACTACCTGTGGAAGGCTGCAGTCTGAGAGAGTAGTCGTCAGGCAGGGTCAAACCAGGAATTGCGGAACAGGGACAGAATCGGCAGGCAAAGACGTGATCAGAAACAAGCAGAGGTCAAAACCGGATCGGGCAGCGAGGTACAAAAACAGCAGGTAGGAGGGTAGTCAGGAAACAAGCGGTAATCAGCACACAAAATCACAGGACGAAACAGGAGCCAAAATTCTCAGAACTATCTCTGGCAGAGGTCAGCAGACAGGAGGGGAATTAAAAAGGGTGTGGTCAGTCAGCCAGTGGCACTGCAGATGCCCAGGAAATCCAGACCAGTGGATGAACGGAGCCTGCGTTCACCGGCGCCGCTGGCATCGACTCCTCTCCCATCACCAGCACCATCCACGGCAGAAACACAGTGTCGCCTGGCGATCGGAGCAGAAGTCGATGGAGCAGACTCCGGTGGTGACGTAACACTGGGCTTGTCAAAAACATCTCCAGTCTATTCAAATCTTTTTTTAATTCTTTGTACTTGACGCTGAGACTGATTAAAGGTGCCAGCCACCACTGCAGTGGATCTGTTCTTCAGCCTCTTGATAATCAAAGCTTTGGTTGCAGGGTGGATTTTTGGCATGTTGTCAGAGGTCAACTTGCAGTTTAACTGAAGGTCTGGGGTGCTGGGTTTCTTTTTATACACACCCAATAATTAACTGATCATTTAGTGAGCACAGGTGAGGATGTAAACTAGGATTGGGTGCATTATATGACAAGGCAACAAAACTTTTGTCTTGCTAAAATCTGACCTTTCTGTGTTCATTCAATAATCAATATTTCAGCTTTGCAGCAACTTTATTTTTATAACCTAAACCAAATTTGGGAGGGGTTCAGATTTCAAAAGAGTAATTTATGAAACCAATGGATGAATTTAAAGTCAGGTTATAAGCTTTTATTTACATAACATGGATAAGCGACAGAACTTCTGTCAGGGACTGTTTTCTAGATGGAGGATAAAATAGATATTTATTTTCTTCATATAAAATTACTAAAAAAATATAAAAAATAAAGCAAATACATTTTAATGTCAATTAAAAAAAATAATAATATGCATCACAAATCAGCAAATAACATGGACATATTTGGTTCACCCATTATTGTAATGACCCGCACAACACCGTGATCAGATTATTCATGGTGATTTGAAAATGGCGTAAAAACATGATTGATTATTTTTGTCTTGCATGCACTGCTCTTTTTAGGTCTAACCACAGAATTTCAATGATGTTCAAATCAGGGGACTGTTAGGGCCATTTTAAAATCTTCAGCTTGCGCCTTTTGAGTTCTTCTATTGTGGATTTTGACGTGTGTTTAGGATCATTCTCCATTTGTAAAAGTCATCCTCTTTTTAACTTCAACCTTTTTTACAGATGTGTTCTGTTTGCATTAAGAATTTGTTTAAATTTCAATGAATCCATTCTTCCATCTAACTGTGAAATGTTCCCTGTGCCAGTAGGTACAACACAACCCCAAAGCATGATTGATCCACCCCCATGCTTAATGGTTGGTGAGATATTCTTTTCCTGCACTGACAGAAGCCTTTTTGACCATGGTCTAACAGTGCATCAAAGCCAGCTAACCTGTAGGTTGTCATTTGACCTCGGATTACCATAGTAACGATCAAACGCCCATAATCACGTTTCAGGGGTCCCAATTAGGTGGAAAAGGGAGCGCATTCCCTCTCCCAGCCTTCTAAAAGCTGTGATTGCAATTGATCGCAACATTTAGGGGGTTAAACATCCTGGGGCAATGCAGGCACCGGACCTGGCTGTGGCAGCCGGAGCTCAGCTATCATTTTTGTCAAGCTCTCAGTTCCTGTGCCCACGCAATCACTAAGACATAAGTTTACGACATAGGTTATGAACTCCCTATTGACCATAATGTAAACTTACATCAAAGGTCGTGAAAGAGTTAAATGGAATTTGTCAGTAGAAATAAACCTCCTAAGGCATCTATATGGGCATGAAGTTCGTAGGGAGCTAAATAATATCTTGATATCTGTAATCCAATGAATGATTCCTGAGAGATCCACATTTTTCTTAATATGTAAATTATCTGTTAAGATCTGCGGGCTGGACATATCGTATTTTCCGATTTATAAAATGTACTTTTTTCCGCAAAAATTGAGGGAAAAATGGGGGTACATCTTACAAACCGCATATGGCTTACCAGGGCAGCAGTGGTGGCGCAGAGTCGGCGATACTGCTGGCTCATGGGGTGTCACTGCGGCGGGTGCCATTGATCTACCAGCAGGCTTGGAATTGGGGGTGTCGCGGCTCAAGAGAGTCGATGTTCTTCAGTGAAGGGTTGGCGATACTGCTTGGATCGTGGGGTGTTGCGGTGGCGGGCGCCATTGATCTGCGGGCTGCTTTGAATTGCTCGCAGTTGACAAGATGGCCTTCAAGAAAATGGCCGTGGAGGTGGCGCGTGCGTAGATAGGACTCAGCGGCCATTTTCTTGAAGTTCATTGTGTCAATCTGTGCACGCACCTCCTTCATGGCCATTTTCTTAAAGTCTTCCGGCAATTCAATGGAGCCCGCTGTCTGCCGGCAGATCAATGGTGCTTGCTGCAGTAAGCCTGCAGTATCGCTGACCCTCCACTGCTGCACAGTGACCCTCTTGAGCTGCGATATCCCCTCCTCCAAGCTGGCCAGCAGATCAATGGTGCCCGCCGCTATGACACCCCGTGAGCTCGCAGTATTGCTGACCCTATTGAGCCGTGACACCCCCTCCTCCGAGCCCTCAGCATCGCCTACCCTGCCTCCTGTGACCTTCCTGAGCCACTCTACCACCGCCACTCCCCCTGGTGAGGTAATGCACTAGGATTATAAGGCATAAGACACAAGGCATGAAAATTGGAGCGAGTGGAATGCGATAAAACATTGCATTCCACTCGTACAAATATTAGCCTATGTGCCAGCATCCATGGGGTGAGAGAAAAATAACACTGTACTCGCAGTACACTGGTGTACTGCGAGTGCAGAGCGAGAATGGCAATAGCCGGCAACGGAGTAGAGAGGGAGATAAATCCCTCCCTCTCCTCTGCAGCGCTGGCTCTACCCTCCACAGCACCTGCCCTCCCCTCCTTAGTGTCGGCTCGCCCCCCGCAGCTGTGGTCCAATCACACAATCGGACCTCACTCACAGTGACACTCGCATGACATTCGGCTCCCGCTATGCTATCCCGTCATACGAAGATTGCAGTAGTCCCCCTTGTGGCCTTAGCCTTAGACAGACCCTCATTTTAACAGTAAAAAATATATTTTTTCCTATTTTCCTCCTTCAAATTTGGGGTGCGTCTTATAATCCAGTGAGTCTTATAAAACGAAAAAATACGGTAGATCTCTCTGAGAATCTACCTCCAGAGCTTATTGTAACTGAAAGGGGGCATTACCAGTGTGAGACATGTAATGACTGACAGTCTGCTCTCCTGATCTACATGTTTCACACTGATAATACCCCCTTTCATTTAAAATAACCTTGGAAGACAGATTCTTTCAGAGATCTATGTCCCGATCATAGATCTCAACATCTTACTTTCAAGTTAAGAAAAATGTGGATTTCTCGAGAACCCTTCATCAGATCGCAGATATCAACATATCATTTTATTCATCTTTCTATGACCTTCACGCCCATATAGACGGCTTAGGAAGGTTGAGCCCACTGACAGATTCCCTTTAATACAGGGACTGATTGCTTTGCCGCAGGTGAAGCAAAGCCAAGCTACACCTTCATATAAAATGAAGGCGCACATGCTGGATTTTATAATTCTGCCTGAGATTTGGAGACTGCTCCTTATAGGTCGAGTGTCTCTATCAGCAAATGGGTTCATGAATTGTGTAGATTAAAGACATGGGATAAATTGATTGTTGTGTTTGTGTTTCCTTTTCTACAAATGAGAGTCAATATCCAGAATCGATCTGTTCTTGGTACACCACAAATCAGCGTCTCGTCACATCAACTGGTGTATCCTCCAAACCAAAAATATTTATACCTCTCCCATCATCATTTCACTATTATACCTTCACAAATGTGAAATAAATGTATATGCTATAGCACTTGATTCATTGTATCCACATTCTTCTCATACACTTGAATATATACAATGGGCACTGGGTGCCAGTTACATTCTTACCAGGTCAGATGAGCTGCAGAGGAGGCAGTGGATGAGTCTTCAGCTCCTTGTTTGGATGTTTCCTTGTACTGAGGCTCCTTGAGATGAGAAGGCATCAGAGAGAAGATGGGGCTTGCAAATATTTTCTTTCTAAACATAAGGCTCTGTCCTGCAGCCATGTCAGGGGGGATGCAGATCACATTACACTTCAAGGGGCATTGTTGTCTTCCTATAAGTTATACCATGAGTGCTCAGTGAGGGCTGCAGTCTGTAACACACCCATGCATCAGTCAGCATGTGCACTATGAGCAGTGTGCACTGACCCCAGGATCCCTGTACATCTCCTATAGGCAGCCTTGCTCTGCTGAGAGCAGGATATGGGATTTGCTGAAAGCTCAGCCTCTTCAGACCACAAGGAAAATGAAAGGATCGTGCTAATTGTTATAGGAGTGACTGTTTTTTTTCTTATAAGATGCAATAGAGGGCTCTGATGCCACCTAGTGGGCGCTTGGGAGTATGCAGGCACAAGATCATCCCATGTTATGATATTTTTTCTACAGCACTTTACAATTCAGAAAAAACTTGTACAAACAAGATAAGACATTACAAAATAACCTCAGCTCAAGACATAAAATTTGGCGTACAATCTATGGCCCCCTTCACACGTGCACACAAAGAAAACGTGAGGCAATTTCCGTTTTCGCCATCCGTGTGGCCCTCCATTTTTACATGTGTGATTCTATGTGCTATCCGGGTGCCATCTATGTGAAATCCAGGTGATGTCTGTTTCACACGTCAGTGAAAAGCACAGACGTGTTAAACATGTATGTGTCCCTCCGTGTGCCGTGATTCACGGTACACGTGTTCTCCATGTGCTATCCATGATCCATGATCCGTGATAGAACATAGAGATAAACTCACCTATCCCCGCTCCTGCTTTCCATGGTGCTGAAGTCTCCTGAATGCTGTGTCCGGCCACTGCTGTCTCACCGCTGCAGCTACTTCCAGGTCTTCTGTGCAGTGCATATTAATGAGTATAATTAGCCGGCTTGGAAGCAGCAGAGAGCAGTGGCCGGAGACAGCGTTGTTGGAGATGGATGAGTTTAAAAAGCTTTTTATTTTCAATGTACGTGTTTTTCTGGTATGGGTTACACATATCGCACCATAGTGTGGTCCGTGGGACATCAGTGATGGCATAAAAAAACGGACATGTCTCCGTGCGGAGCACACGGTCACACGTGTACGCCACATGGAGACACAGTCAGTGAAAAATCACTGATGTGGGGGTAGACCCATTGATTTTAATGGGTCTGCGTATGTCAGTGATTCTGGTACGTATAAAAACTGTCACATACGTACCAGAATCACTGACGTGTGAAACAGGCCTGACACGTAACAGAAAAAAACACTTCACACTGAAATTAATATTTTTTTAGATGTTAACCCCTTTACTCCTGGACAATTTTTGTTTTCGTTTTTTACTCCCCTTCTTCCTAAAGCTATAGCTTTCTTATATTTCCGCCAATATTGCCACATATGGACTTATTTTTTTTTCGGGATGAGTTGTACGTTTTAATGAAACCATTAGTTTTACCATATAGTGTACTGTAAAGCAGGAAAAAAAGTTCTGTGAAATTATAAAAAAAGGTGCAATTGCACAATTGTTTTTGGGATGTTTTATTCACCCTGTTCACTATATAGTAAAACTGATGTGTCCGTATGATGTCTCAGGTCGGTACAAATTTGTACATACCAAACATGTATACTTTTACTTTGATCTAAGGTAAAAAAAATTCAGAAGTTTGTCCAAAAAAAGAGTAGAGCTTTTTGTGCCATTTTCTGAGAGCCTTAGGCGGGCTTTGCACGTTGCGACATCGCAAGCCGATGCTGCGATGTCGCACGCGATAGTCCCCGCCCCCGTCGCAGCAGCGATATCTTGTGATAGCTGCCGTAGCGAACATTATTGCTACGGCAGCATCACATGCACTCACCTGGCGTGCGATGTCGCTCTGGCCGGCGACCCGCCTCCTTCCTAAGGGGGCTGGTCGTACAACGTCAGAGCGACGTCACACGGCAGGCGGCCAATAGAAGTGGAGGGGCGGAGATGAGCAGGATATAAACATCCTGCCCACCTCCTTCCTTCCGCATAGCCGCTAGCGGCAGGTAGGGTGAAGTTCCTCGCTCCTGCGGCTTCATACACAGCGATGTGTGCTGCCGCAGGAACAAGGAACAACATCGTACCTGTCGCGGCACCGGCATTATGGAAATGTCGGAGAATACACCGATGATACGGTAATGATGCTTTTGCGCTCGTTAATCGTGTCATCTAGAATTTACACACTACAATGTCGAAAGTGACGCCGGATGTGCGTCACTTTCGATTTGACCCCACCGACATCGCACGTGTGATGTTGCAACGTGCAAAGCCGCCCTTAGCGTTCTCATTTTTAGGGATCTGGGACTCAGTGACAGCTTATTTTTTTGCGTCTTGAGCTGATATTTTTAATTATACCATTTTTGTGCAGATGCAACGTTTTGATCATGTTATTGCGTTTTAAAACATTTTTTTGCGACAACCAAAAAACAGAATTTTGGCATTTGGAATTTTTTTCTTGCCACCCCGTGTACCCAACAGATTTATTGATTTTATATTTTGATAGGTCGAGCATTTATGAACGCAGTGATACCAAATTAGTGTATATATTTTCTATTTTTTAACAGTTTTTTATTTTCAATGGGGCGAATGAGGGGTGAGTAGTTTTTTCTTATTTTTCATATTTTTAAAAACATTTTTTACATTTATTTATTTTTTTAGTCCCCCTAGGGGACGTTATCGCTGCACAGTCTGATCGCTTGCGCATTTCTGTTGATTAGAGCTGCATAACTCTGTTCAGCAGAAATGCAGCGTTCCTGTGTGAGCCGCCGCTCTATGGGCTCGCACAGGAAATACATCATGATAGCGACAGGAGTCATCACATGACGCGTCGCTACCATGTCAACCATCGGCTCCACGCGATCACGTCACGGGGCCACCGATGACGAAGAACGGTGCATTCTCCACCGTGGCCATTTAAATTGCACATTTTGTCACATTTTGACAGCGCGATCTAAGTGGCTAGCAGGCGCGGGTGGATCGCGGATCCACTCACACCTGTTAGCCCCACATGTCTGCTGTTCAAATCAGCAGATATGTGTGGGGATCACCACTGGCTCACTGCAGCAGCCAGCGGTGATTACCGCTATACAATCAAGGACGTACTGGTATGCCCTTGGTCGTAAAGTTGTTAACGATGTGTAAAGATAGAGAGATAAAGAGATAGATGATAGAGATAGATAGATAGATAGATAGATAGATAGATAGATAGATTGTACAGCTATTAACCAAATAAATAAATGATTGAATTAAATAAAAAAAATGTGGGATTCACCCCATTTTTGATCACCAGCAAAAGAATATAAGACATTTGGAACTGTATTATTTTGGCCAATTTGACTAGTTCCTTCCTTCCTAGGTGTCAGTTTTTTAATATTTGTAGTATACGCCCTTCTCACTGAACATTTTGCCCACCAACGAAGGATGTATTAATTAGAATTATAGTTAGATCCTAGTTGCCCGTTAAATTGTAGGTTTTCAGCCGAGGTAGAGGCATTCCTGGATAGGGTCCACACATTGAGGTACACCTACCTTGTCACTGGCTGCTGGGCTTATCCTCAACTGGTCAAATTCATAGGTACCAAGTACCTAATTTTAATCCTTTTTTCTATGGCAGTAATGCAGTTTCAGATGTATTATATTTAATGTTTATCTAGTGTAGTATTTCAGTGTGCAGCTGTATTTGCTTTAATTGTATTGACTAGTTCATTCAGTATGCACCTGTTCACGTTTGTCTGTTTCTTGGATGCGCCTGTCAGGTTTTTTTTATATTAACTGACACTATCAGGTCCTTGGTTATTGGTCCCTTGCCAACCTAAAAATACCAGCCTGTACCTGCCCCAGAAGTGGAGCATCATTTTGCCTTGGCTCTTCCCAATTGACCTGGTGCGTTGGCAATCAGGATAATGGTTTTTGGGGTTAATGTCAGTTATGTATTGTCCAAAAACAGAGCTGGCATCAAGCCTAGGTATTAGAAATGAAGAGGTGGTTATCAGACACCCCATTACTAACCCAGTAATGAAAAATAAAGACACACACACAAAAATCCTTTATTAAATAGACATGCCACACAACTTTCCCTCCTACATGTGAAGGGGGCCTATGAGGAAATAGGGGTGACACAAAAGGTAAATATAATAAAGTGTTTATCATGTAAGGTCCAGCCATCAGTATAATAAATAAGGGGATTCAAATAATGCTGCATGAACCAGTGACCAGCCAGTATCTGCACAGGTACAGATACAAAGTGCTACCTTGTGTGTGGAGGAGAAAACAGGGGATAGTTGTTTAGATTAGTGAGGTGAGGTGATAGGCTAGTCTTAAGACATGTGTTTTTAAGGGCACAGTTGAAACTGGCTACTGGGAATTAACTGGATTGTCTGGGGTAGCGCAGTCCAGAAAACTGGTGCAGCACGAGAGAAATCCTGGAGAGACTGCAGACTTGCACCCTAAAGCTGGACAACCCCTTTAAGTAATGATATTACTGGATCTCCTTTTAAGAGTTATGTGAATACAGGTTTTTGTTACAAAAGTAATGTGTTGAATGTTTGTGTCATGCCCCCGGGGCTCCTTATCCACTGACCCGGTCCACGTGCGGACCGACCGTGGCCGCTGCTCACGCTCCTGCTCCTCAGCGTCTCCTGTGCTCCCTGCTCGGTGGTCCCGCCGGCTTCCTGCGGCCCGGGACTCTGCCCCCGCCTCCCCTGCGTCCTGTCCCTGGCCTCCTGTGCTTGTCTCAGGCACCCGGGTTTCGCGCATGCGCATTAGGGCGAGGGCACGCTCATTCACTTCTTTTTAAAGGGCCAGCATCCCTGGAACAGGATATGGCCGATTACAGGTGCAGGGTATAATAGACTTCCTTTTGCATACGGGCGGTGCTTGTTCAACGAGTTCTTGCAGCTTAGTCTCTTGTGCTAGTGTTCAAGCCCTCTTGAAGCAATGCTCCCTGCATTTCAAGTTACTCCCACATCTTTTTTATCTCGGATCAAGCAAAGGTGGCCTTTCTGATGTCTCATCTTGAGGGGGAGGCGTTGGCCTGGATGAATCCCCTGTGGGAGAGAGAAGATCCGGTGACCCACAACATTCGGGACTTTCTGGAGACCTTTCGCAGAACCTTTGACGAGCCCAGACGCACCACCTCAGCGGCTTCTTCACTCCTTCGGTTATGCCAAGGAGCTCTAACGGTTGGCCAGTACGCCATCCATTTTCGCACGCTTGCCTCTGAATTAGGATGGAACAATGAAGCGTTGTCCGCCGCCTTCTGGGAGGGTCTTTCCGGTCACATCAAGGACGAGTTGGCTGGACGTGAAGTACCAACTACCTTGGATGGCCTAATCTCTCTGGCCTCCCGGATTGACCTCCGCTTCCAGGAACGGACCAAGGAAGCAATCCGTGAGAGGAGACCGGTGCGTCACGTTCCTACTCCGAAGACGTCTGTTCCCCCACAGTTGCTGTCATCCGGTTCTTATACCTCCGAACCTATTCAAGTGGATAGTCTGGGTCAAGCGGCACTACGCTGGGTGGAGCGGCTCACCAAGGGCCTATGCCTCTATTGTGGAGACAACACACACCTGATCCGTTCTTTTCCTGAAAGGTCGGGAAACTCCAAGGCCTAGGGTTGTTAGGAGAGGCCAACCTAGGCGCCAAGGCCCTCTCATCCCTGGTCACACTGACCTTCCAAGTGACAGGGAAGGAGTCCTGGTTCACTGCGGAGGCGTATCTGGACTTCAGCTCAGCGGGCAACTTCATACAACAGGCGACGATGGACAAATATCGCATTCCTGTCAGGCCACTCTCGGAACCCCTGGTGATCGCTTCCGTGGACGGGAGACCCCTCTCCAAGGCTGTGCTCTTCGTCACAACACCCATGGAACTCAGTATAGGCACATTGCACACTGAACGGATCGCCTTCTACGCCCTGCCGAAGCTTGCTCACCCAATCCTGCTGGGGCTACCCTGGTTACGAGCACATGAACCTGTCGTCAGTTGGCGTTCCGGGGAGATCACTACATGGGGCCAGGCCTGCCACGAGACTTGTCTTCAACCAGTTCGTCCACTCCATCAGCCTCCGACACCGGACTCCCTACCAAGACTGCCGTCTGCCTATTTCCTTTGCGGACGTCTTTGACAAAAAAGAAGCCGAGGTATTGCTACCGCATAGACCCTATGACTGTGCCATAGACCTGCAGCCAGGGTCTACTCCTCTCCGAGGTCACGTGTATCCCTTGTCACCAGCAGAGACACAGGCCATGTCGGAATACATTGCTGAGAACATGGCGAGGATGTTTATCCAGAGATCTGCATCCCCTGCAGGGGCCGGGTTTTTCTTCGTGAAAAAGAAGGATGGATCCCTTCGGCCATGCATTGACTACAGGGGTCTAAACCAGATAACCGTGAAAAACAAATACCCTCTTCCTCTCATCCCAGAGCTCTTCGATCGGCTTAGAGGGGCCTGCATCTTCACCAAACTTGATCTCCGTGGAGCGTACAACTTGGTCCGTATTCGCCCGGGAGACGAATGGAAGACCGCCTTTAATACCCGGGACAGGCACTACGAATACTGTGTGATGCCGTTCGGTCTCTGAAATGGCCCGGCTGTCTTTCAGGAGTTGGTGAATGACGTCTTTCGGGTCCTGCTGTACGACTGTGTGGTCATCTATCTGGACGACATCCTGTGTTCTTCTTCGGACATATCGACCCACAGGAGGCATATGCGTCTCGTCCTGCAGAGGCTTAAGCCTGCTTTACACGTTGCAATTTTGCATACGATATCGTATGCGATTTGCAACGCCCCCATCGTATGTGTGGCACGTTCAATTTGTTGAACGTGCCGCACAAACGATTAACCCCCTTCACACGTACTTACTTTCCATACGACGTCGATGTGGGCGGCGAACGTCCACTTCCTGGAGTGGGAGGGACGTTCGGCGTCACATCGACGTCACACGGCAGCCGGGCAATAGAAGCGGAGGGGCGGAGATGAGCGGGACGCAAACATCCCGCCCACCTCCTTCCTTCCGCATTGTGGTCCGGGAGCCGCAGGACGTAGGTAAGATCTGTTCATCGTTCCCTGGGTGTCACACATTGCAATGTGTGCTACCCCGGGTACGATGAACAATCTGACATGCAATTCTAGAGAAAGGCACAATGTGTATGCGGTGAATGTTTTAACGTTCAATCGCAATCGCACGTACCTGTCACACACTGCAATGTAACTTACGATGCCGGATGTGCGTCACTTACGACGTGACCCCGCCGACACATTGTAAGATACATGGCAGCGTGTAAAGCAGGCTTTAGAGAGAATCGCCTGTACGCCAAATATAAGAAGTGCGTGTTTGAACAGACATCCCTTCCTTTTCTTGGATACGTTATTTCCGATACGGGCCTACAGATGGATCCGGAGAAAGTGTCCTCCATCCTTAAATGGCCTCTTCCCTCAGGACTGAAAGCCATTCAACGCTTCGTTGAATTTGAGAACTATTATCGTCAATTCATCCCCCACTTCTCAAACCGGACGGCCCTCCTCTCCGCCATGACCTGGAAAGGAGCGAATCCACAGGAATGGTCTCCTGAGGCCGAAGATGCCTTCCATTCCTTGAAACAGGCATTTGCTTCCGCTCCAGTTCTCCATAGACCCGAGCTGAATAGACCATTCATGTTGGAAGTGGATTCCTCCTCTTCGGGCGCCGGTGACGTACTCATGCAGAAATCGTCCTCCAGAAGAATGGTTACCTGTGGCTTCTTCTCCAATGCCTTCTCCGTCCCGGAACGCAACTATACCATCGGCGATCGGGAGCTTCTGGCTATAAAGCTGGCCTTGGAGGAGTGGTGATACCTGCTGGAGGGAGCTGTATATCCGGTCATAATCTACACTGACCATAAAAACCTGGCGTACCTGCATTCGGCCCGAAGACTCAATCTGCGACAAGCCCGGTGGTCCTTGTTTTTTGCCCGGTTTGACTTTCAACTCCATTTCTGGATGCTGACAAGAACGTGCGGGCAGATGCCCTGTCCCGGTCCTTTGTACCTGCAGAGCAAGAGGACGAGAAGGACCAGTCCATCATTTGTCCTAGTAAGGTCATCTCAGTGTCTCCGATCACCTTGTCACACATTCTCCCGGGGAAGACCTTCGTTGCAGAGAACGACAGACGGAAAGTTCTTATATGGGGCCATTCCTCGAAGGTGGCTGGACATGCAGTCCAGAAGAAGACTTGGTGCCTGATCGCCTGTCACTACTGGTGGCCGTCTCTCCACAAGGATGTCATCTCTTTTGTGTCGGCATGTCCATCCTGTGCCCGCAACAAGACTCCCAGGCAGCTGCCCTCTGGTCGTCTCTTGCCTCTGCCCATTCCTTCCATACCATGGCAGATATATCACCATAGATTTTATCAGGGACTTGCCCTCATCTTCTGGCTATTCAACCATCTGGGTCGTGGTGGACCGTTTCTCCAAAATGGCTCATTTTGTCCCCTTGCCTGGACTGCTCCCTGCTCCGGAACTCACAGACAACTTCATTCAACACATTTTCCGACTTCACGGCTTTCCTCTGCACATATTGTCCGACAGGGGAACTCAATTCACCTCGCGCTTCTAGAGGGCGCTCTGCAAATAACTAGGAGTGTCTCTGGACTTCTCGTCTGCATACCATCCTCAGTCAAACGGCCAAGTCGAACGAGTCAACCAAGTTCTGACATCCTTTCTCCGGCACTTCATCAATTCCCATCATGACGACTGGTCCAAGCTGCTTCCGTGGGCTGAGTTCTCCTACAATCATCATGTCAGTGAATCCTCCGCCAGTTCTCCCTTCCGTATTGTCTATGGTCTTCAGCCTTCCGTGCCGCTGCCGGTGCCCTCTAGTTCTGGTGTTCCTGCTGCTGATGCACTCTCCACAGACTTCTCCAACATATGGAGTGCTGTCAAGACATCCCTGGAATGTGCCTTCTTTGGATGAAGAAACATGCTGACAAACGACGCCTCGATCCTCCTCATTTCTCCCCGGGAGATAACGTGTGGCTGTCCTCCAAATACGTCCGGCTGAAGATCCCATCGTACAAGTTGGGTCCTCGATACATCGGTCCTTTTAAGATTCTCAAAAGGATCAACGAAGTTTTGTACAAACTGCAGCTTCCAGCCACGATGCGCATTCCGAATTCCTTCCACGTATCCTTGCTCAAACCGGTGGTCCTCTCGCCCTACTTCCCTGATACCGGTAGTTCTCCTCCTCCTCTTGCTTCTGATGATGATGTGTACGAGGTAAGAGACATCTTGGCCATGAAGAGGGTGAGAGGTAGGTCGTACTTTCTCATTGATTGGGAAGGTTTCGGTCCTGAGGAACGATCCTGGGAACCTCGGGAGAACGTCGCTGCTCCTCTTCTGTGCAGTTTCCTGGCCAGGTTGCGGTGAGGGAGGCGTGGGGGGTTTCTGTCACGCCCCCGGGGCCCCGGCACCGCTCCTTACTCACTGATCTGGTCCTGGGATCACAGCGCCACTCCTTATCCACTGTCCACGTGCGTACTGACCGCGGCTGCTGTTCCCGCTCCTACTCCCCTGTATCTTGCGTGCTCCCTGCTCGGCGGTCCCGCCGGCTTCCTACGGCTTGGGACTCTGCCCCCGGCTCCCCTGTGTCCTGTCCCCGGCATCCTGTACTTGTCTCAGGCTCCCGGGCTTCGCGCATGCGCATTAGGGCGCGGGCACGCTCATTCACCTCTTCTTAAAGGGCCAGCATCCCTGGAACAGGATATGGCCGATTACAGGTGCAGGGTATAATAGACTTCCTTTTGCATGTGGACGGTGCTTGTTCAACGAGTTCTTGCAGCTTAGTCTCTTGTGTTAATGTTCAAGCCCTCTGTGTTCTGTTCCTGGATTAACCCTGTCTCTACCCTCAGAACCTGACGCCCAGTGTATGCCTCAGCTCTTCCGGCTCCCTGGAGATTCCCTAATGACAGTTAGCAGTGGATCTCACCATCTTCCCTCTGCTTCACTCCGCCACCAGCTCTGGATTACATCCGACGTCTCCAGCCTGCATTTATCACTGGTTCCGGACTTCGCCTGCTGTCTCCACCCGACTCCGGTCATCCGTCTAGATTCCCTCTGGTCCGTGGCATCAGTCCCCGTATTCTGCCCTGACCTTCCAAGGACACTCCCCGTATCCCGCCTGTGTTCCGGCTGCTTTGCATCTAGGCCCTCTGGGGTGGTCGCCAGACAGTCCCTGTATAGCGGTTCGCTCCTGGTGGCCTCCCTGGGGGAGTCCGGTGCATGGTCCCGTGGATCCATCCTGGACTGAATGCTACAGTTTGTCGCCCACTCCCTGCTGTATCTTGCCCCTTTTCTTCTTTCTCTTTCCTCTCACCCCAGAAGGTATTGTCTATCATTTTCTTTTTGTATGCTTTTCTAGTCTCTGATATGTCTTATACATATATTCTTCTTGGTTGATGGGGTTTGGTCGAGACCTCATTTATTCAACTATAGCACACAGTGAGTCAGCCTTTTGTTTTTTCATTGTTTTTTTTTTATTAGTATTCATTAGGTGCTGCACTGTTTCTCTGTACCTCGGTCCTAGATGATTGACTGCGCCTTCGATGTACTTCATCGCTCAGAGAAAATATGTTGTCAGTTCATTGTGTCCTGATTCAATCATCTCACACCTAAGCTTGGTGTTACTCAAATGACTAGAGAAAAAAAATTGTATAATACAATAAATAAAATAATTTATTAAAAAAAAGCATTTTATAAATGACATGGACAAGGTCAAGCTTTTTAATCGTGGGATAACAAGGCAAACTGGAATATCTAGGATAAGGGCATCAAATGGGTTAATAAGGATGTTGTTTTTGGAGTATAATAAATTTGTTTGCATTATGGGGTCCAGTTTTCTTAAATATCTCTTATCTATCTTGGAAAATAGAAGAAATTCTTTGTTATATACCATGAAAGGCGATGTTTTTCCTTAGAAAACATTCAATTTTTAAGCAGCTGCTATAGTTGGCAAAGACAAAAGAGATAATGACATAAGTTGTTTTTTGGATTAATGAAGATGTGTTTGTTTTACAGGGCCTCTTTCACTTGAAAAATACCGGTAAGAATAAGTATATAGCAACATAGCTAAAGGCAAAGACGTTTTTGGCAATGTATGAAGCATATCACCTGGAATTTAACGTCTCTGAACTGCTTGAGCCACCTTGGGGGTGGTAAATACCAGCGCAGTAACACTATGTAGTTGTGTTCAAATAAGAATCTATTTTGGAAGGATTTAGAGAAGGAGGTTTACAGCGAATAAAATAAGTATTGAACACGTCACCAATTTTCTAAGTAAATATATTTCTAAAGGTGCTATTGACATGAATTTCTCACTAGATGTCAGTAACAACCCATCCAATCTACACCAGCAAATAAATCAAATCATAGATGTCCATAAATTTAGTGATGTATAATAATGAGAAATTACACAGGGAAAAGGTAATTAACACAGTTACTGAAATTTATTTAATACGTCGTACAAAAGCCTTTGTTGGTAATGACAGCTTAAAAACGCCTCCTGTATGGAGAAACTAGTCACATGCATTGCTCAGGTGTGATTTTGACCCATTCTAAAACACAAACACTCTTCAAATCCTGAAAGTTACGTAGGCTCGTTCTATGAACTCTGAGCTTTAGTTTCTTCCATAAATTTTCTATTGGATTCAGTTCAGGTGATTGGCTACGCCACTCTAGAAGCTTTATTTTCTTTCTCTGAAACCAACTGAGAGTTTCTGTGGTCAATTTGCAATGAAATGATTGTCATGCCTTGACTTGGGGATTTGATTCGATGACTTCTTGCTCTGTGGTCAGTTTCTCTGTCTGCTGAGATATGGTCCTTTTCTTCTCAGTCCTAATGCTGATGATTACTATTACCTTTGTCTTTTCCTTTCTGGGCTTGGAGTGGACCCACTGGACAGCAAGGGGATCCCGGGATTACGTTTTAGTGGAAGGGGCTTGACTAAGCACCTGCCGAGAGGGAGATGCCAGGTACCACTCCCAAGGCAGTGACTGAGACTGTGGCAGCTGACCCCAGGACAGGAGACAGACTTAGGTACAGACACAGGTGCAGGCAGGCACAGGTCGGATGGCTGAAGCAGACAGGGGGTTGGATACAGACAGGTAAGGTGGGCACAGTAGGGACAGATAGGTTTGGGAAGGCATCTACCACTATAGGGGACAGACACAGGAACTACAGCACATGACAACTAGCTAGCAGACAGAAGACTAACTAACTAATGGCGCTACACAGGCACCTCCCCCGTTGGGAGGGTGCTTTAAATACATAGTGCCTTTCAGCCCTTGGCTGAGAAGCATTTCCGCAAAATGCACCGGCCCTTTAAGAGATGGGCCAGTGTGCACGTGTGTGCCCTAAACATTGCGGTGTGCAAAAGCCTTGGGGGAAAGAAAGAGCAGGAGCACATGTGGATGGCTGCAGGGCAGTGGGGGAGGACGCAACCCAGTCAGGGTGGAACGTTGCTGTCCCTGCAGGGATGCCGGCACTACAGTAACCCTCCCTTACGTCCCCTTTTCACCAGGCCTAAAAGAGTTCTCTTCTCCAGCAACTTGTCTTTAGATTTGGTGGATGAATTCATGGCTGGTGGAAGATTTAGACTGCATGGTTTCTGCTTGACGGACTTGTTCCTGGACTCTCAAAGGCGAAAGACGACACCGGCCTCCAGGGTAGTCATCACTGGGGCTTCAGGAACCAGATATTTTTTGCTGCAATTCTGCCTCACTGAAACACCTCTCAGGATTGTGGGCACAGAACAAGAGGACAGGACAAGTTTAGAAGCACCAGGAAGGATATCTTCTCCGTATGCGAAGCTCCTACTTGAAGTTCCACCTGCTGGGAAACAAATCATTTGTTCCGTGCAGAGTGTTCCTGTAATAGGGTGACCAGTACCCAACTGCCTCCACTTTTACTTTGGTATTGGATAGGGCAAAGTTTATATATTTGTATTGTTTCTTCGTGTGTAGTACAGCCGGCTGCCACTGGGGGTCATGAGTCCTGGGTTCCTTAGATAGAAGGGATGTACTGGGCCATGGCAGGGAAGAGAGAGTTAAATAGGGAGGGACGGTCCCCAGGATAGGAGGGGATAAAAAGGCTAGAAGTTGAGCAGGCCTGTAGATAGGGAAAAGTTGTTCTAGTGCAAGGAACAAGAGAAAGAAGTCCAGAAGGGACAGAAGCTGAAGCGCAGAGTGGAGTCAAAATAGTGGAGCTGACAGGGACAGGACTTAAGGATTGGAGGAAGCTCAAACCTCCACCATCCCCTGGTCCCTGCTACAGGAACAGAGGCTGAAGGAAAGAGAGGGAAGAGCAGGGTGATAGCAAGGACTCTATTGCATCGGGATTTAAGTCTAGGAGTGCTCCTACTTGAGGCATCATCTGCCGGTACCAGGGGGAAAGCAGTTGCGGCGGTAATGCAAGTGTCTACCTATCCGTTAGCTGAGTGTCCCACCACCATGCTAAGAGAGTGTGTCCAAAGAGGAAGGGTCAGTCACCACACCATGGCTGTATTCTCAAGGCTGAATCGGATGTTAGAACCAAAGTATTTGAAGGATGATAATGTTGATGAGGACTCTGTAATGAAGAAGTGGAAAATATCTGTTAAACTGCTATACAGTAATGTTTTGCAAGTTTTACCTAGTGGTCACCTGTTTACTAAACGCATGGGGCATGAGGCCCATGAAAGTGAATGGGAGGCAGAGAAGCTGTCTGAAGATTCGGAGATACAGCAGACAGCAGGTACCACCTCCACACAACCACCGCATAACACCTACTCCACTCTGCCCCCTGTGTCTGTACTGTGCCGGGGTGGGTTGAGGACATCTGCTAAGACCCTCGCTCACGACTGCCCCTCCCTGGCGCTTGACATTCCATCTGTGACGCCCCTGGACTATCAGGTCGTCACAGGGTACTGCACAAACTGCCCTTCCATGCAGTATTCCAAGTCCCTCATGGTTTTGAATCCCTGTCTGACAGTGTTGCTTCCAACAGAAAATCAAATGCTAGATAGACCCTGCACCACACCCACCAGGCACACCAGTGGACGGCTTGAGTGGAATAGAGTCGTCCACCTGGGGGGTCAGGGAGGGAAGGTGTGGAGTGTAGTCAGAAAGAGTGAAGAGTGTAGTGAGGAACCCTCGAACTGTGAAGAGCTCAGAGGAGGTTGGGAGTAGTGGCTCCCAAGAGAAGCTGTCTAGGTTGCAGATGGTGGTCTGGGCCTAGAGGAGTGGGACCCCGGTCGCAGGGAATCATGGTGAGGTGCCTGGACCTGTTGAGTAGGACAGCCGGCAGCCTAGCACCATCACTGGTCTGGGACCGAAGCCACGATGGGATACACGGACCCTAGGTCGGGGAGTAGCTTCAGGCAACCCGACAATTCACCTGAGGAGAATGGAGCCTTTATGATCTGTTCCCACCCGCTCCAGAATCGGGGCATTAGTGCAACGAGGGGGATAGGAATTTCTAATCCAAAACAGTCCAAAAAATCCCAAGCATGAGCCCTGAGAGCAACCTCCCACACTTAGCCACAGTGGGGAGCGGGGTCCGGCTAGTTCCATACTACTAGGCCACCACGTTGAAGTTAAACTAAGTGCCAGGAGGCAGGTCACGGATCACCAGGCAATACTGTAGGGGACGGGACTTGGACGAGCTCCCCTCAGTGGCAGCGGCACCCAGAGAGTTGGTTTACCCGGTTATCAGCGTCTGCTTATGGACTGAGTAAGTACGAGAGTGACTCCTGCATCCCACCGCACCCCCTCACCGAGTCCCGGGGCATCTTCCCCTACCCGTGGAGGGCAACGACACCTTGCTGCCCCACTCCATCACCCCGGATACTCCCAACGGCAGTGGCGGAACTCCCAAATTACCGTACACCACGGGTGGCGTCACTAACTATATAATTTCCCCTGTAAATACTCCATTTCATTTGAGTTGCCGCACAACCCCGGGTCCGGAGACCCTCGAGCCACAGTGAACCCAGATCCGAGCAGCTCGGCTGCTTCCACAGGGGCGGCACACATCCACCACAGAAACCGTCAAGGGACTTCGGAGGCATTGGACGGGGATCTGGTAATGATACATCACAGGTTGTTGGCGAACGTTTTCAACAAATCCGGAATTTAGGTTGTCAAATTCAGAGAACCGAATGCCTTTACACTCAACAGACAGGTAGGGTCAACAAAGATTTGTTCTCGCCAAAGGTCACTCTTCCAACTGACCCTAGGCAGGAGAGTCCTGGTCTCCCGGGAAATGAATGGATGAAGTGCTCCACACCTCCACAGTAGAAATACAGACCCCCTACATATTGGCAAAATAAATTTGACCTGGATGCTGGACTGGAGTCCTGCAAATTGATCTGCTCATCTCTAGTTGAGATCTTTGTTTTTTGTTCATTCATTCATTCATTCATTCATTCATAGTTGTAGCAATCAGAACTTTCAAATTTGTACTTAAGCGGGCTTTACACGCTGCGACATCGCTAATGCGGAGTCGTTGGGGTCACGGAATTCGTGATGCACATCCGGCCGCATTAGCGATGCCGTTGCGTGTGACACCGATAAGCGATTTTGCATCGTTGCAAAAACGTGCAAAATCGCTAATCGGCGACACGGGGGTCCATTCTCAAATCTCGTTACTGCAGCAGTAACGAGGTTGTTCCTCGTTCCTGCGGCAGCACACATCGCTGCGTGTGACGCCGCAGGAACGAGGAAGCTCCCCTTACCTGCCTCCCGGCCGCTATGAGGAAGGAAGGAGGTGGGCGGGATGTTACGTCCCGCTCAGCTCCGCCCCTCCGCTGCTATTGGGCGGCGGTTCAGTGACGTCGCTGTGACGCCGCACGGAATGCCCCCTTAGAAAGGAGGCGGTTCGCCCGTCACAGCGACGTCGCCGGACAGGTATGTATGTGTGACGGCTGTTGTGCGACACGGGCAGCGATTTGCCCGTGTCACGCAACAGATGGGGGTGGGTACCCACACTAGCGATATCGGGACCGATATCGCAGTGTGTAAAGTAGCCTTTAGTCTTCACTAAATGACACCTTGCTTTTTTTTGTGTCTGTAAAGCCGAGTTCACACATTGTGTAAATACTGTGTTTTTTTGTTTTCTGCAGATGTTCACACCGAACTACGAAATAATCTTCTATGGTTATTGCATTTTTGCTGCATTTTTGCTTTATTTGATGTTTTTGTCATGCAGATGTGAAGCAGAGTTTTAAATGTGTTTTTTATAGTACAGACAATCTTGGATTCTGCACTTAAAGCACTACTACCAGCATTTTTTAAGCGCTGGAGTGGTGATGCTAATCTAATATTCCTGTCCCAGTCATTTACTCAGTCTTCAGAGTCTTTAACTTTTGTTGGCGCAGCTTCGGTAACGTGGCCACAATTTCTGATAAGTCAGGTGTTACGTCACAAGCCCTGCAATGCAATTCTTTGAGAACAAGAACGAGACTCTCATAGACTTGAAATTAAGAATGACCTCCGGCTCATTCCATAAAACACTGAATCAAACCGGCAGGTCACAAACTGCCTGAGACCCATGGTAGCAGCAGCAATAAACTGTGAAAATGCTCCATCAGGGAAAAAAATCGAACAACATCCCACTAGCAATAGAAAATAGAAAAAATCCCAATAACAGTAATACAGTCCAATTTAGGAACTACTTGACATGACTAAGTACCGCAGAGCTAAGCAGGAAGCAATGGCCTGGCCCATTCAGATTGCCCACAGGAATTGATCTCCTCCACTAGACCGCACAATCTGGAACACGGGGGTCTTGACAGGCAACGTCTGGTTTTCTCGGCTTGATCATGCAGTCTGGATCTCGGGAGTCTTGGCAGGTGATGTCTGAAGAGTGTCAGTAGGCCCAGTTGCTTCCTGAGCAGGATGGTGAGTGTTTCACACTCCTGCTCGCATGCCCACTCTCTTCTTCACTTTGGTGTCAATTCTGTACATTCTCTGACGGTTTTTTGGTGGACAGATTTTTCTCTGCACTTGGTCTTATTCATGATGATTCAGACAAAGTATCTTTAGCTGAGTGTAAGATCCATTCACTTCAATCGACTTATAGAGGACTTTTGTGCCAAATTCTGTGCTGGACCGTGGACACTCTGTGGAACGATCCTGCGCTCAAAAGCCAATTTTTTCAATATGTGTCCGAGAGGGTAAAGGAAGCGTTGGTAATGTATGAAACTCCCCCATCTCTTGATTGTGCTTGTCTCTTGTAATTCATATTGATCATCGTTTCTGACAGAGGTCTCATAATAAAATACCAATACTCTCTGGGAGGGGGTTATCATATCGACATTACTCTGGAGGCCTCACCCGAGCCCATGCAGCTTGGAGGGACATCCCATGACAGGAAAAGCTTCCCTACTGTTATAAGGGGAGGAGTTTGTTTTTACTGTGGCAAAAAGGGACACTTTGTTAGTACTTTTCCTTCTGTGCCCAAAGAAAAATGGTAGTCAGAAAACTTCTAGACCCTGGTTGGTTGGCGGTTTCTAACCAGGGACTATGTATTTCCTCCACTATGAGGTCTCAATGTTTAATACTTGCTGAGGTTAAAGTTGGGGACCTTGTTGTACCTATTACTGTGGATAGTGGTTCAGGGGCAATATTATTGATGAACAGTTTGCTCGTTCTTCTGGGTTAGAAGTGAAGGAGTTATCAAATCTAGTTCGGATTTTGCCATTGACTCGTCTTATCTTTCTCAAGGAGGTTTTGTTGAGTGTGTACAGGGGCTGGAACTCCCCATAGGGGTACTCCATTTGAAGTTCATTTCTTGTTATGTGCTTAAGGGCTTCCCTGTATAAATTGTACCAGGGTTCCCCTGGTTTGCATTACATTACGCCATTGTTGACTGGAAAACCCAAGACAACATTAAAGAGAATCTGTCACCCGGTTTTTGCTTCCCCATCTCAGAGAAGCATAATGTAGACAGAGACCCTGATTCTAGCGATGTATCACGTGTTGGGCTGCTTGCTGTCATTTTGATAAAATCAATGTGTTCTGTGCTGAAGATCTAGCAGTTATTTGAACATAGAGCAGGGATATAATGAGCTCATGCAGATACTGGACATGCTAAGTAGTCCCCTAATGGTAATCTACCACTGATTAAACAGTGATTTTATAAAAGCTACGCTACACAGCCCAGTAAGTGACACATCACTGGAATCAGGATTCCTACGTTATGCTGCTCTCAGATTAGGTGGAAAAACCAGGTGACAGAGTCCCTTTAAACGGAGCACAGATTTTGCGGAACACTGTCTAGGAACCTGTATTTCGGCGGTAACAACTAGTTGTTCGGATCCTTTCTCAGATTTTGGTGATGTGTTCTCTGAGAAGGGTTTTCAGGAGTTGCCACTGCATAGACCTTATGACTGCACCATAAGGTTGAGGGGCAAAGTTGCCCAAGTGCAGGCTGTATAATTTGTCGGGCCATGAGACACTAGCGCTTAAGGCATATATAACGGTGAATTTGGCTAAAGGACACATTAGGTCATCCTTGCTGATTTCTTCTTTGTTAAAAAGAAGGATTGTGGACTACGACCATGTCTGGACTTCTGTGAGCTCAACCAAATAACGGTTCGTGATCCGTATCACATGCCACTTATTCGTTACCTATTTATCTGCTTGCCGGTGATAAATGGTTCTCTAAACTCGACCTTGGGGGGACCTATAATCTGATTTGAGTCAGACAGGGATATGAGTGAATGATGGCGTTCAATACACCGGAGGGGCACTTTGAAAATTTGGTGATGCAATTTGGTTTTACCAACACACCTGTGGTATGTCAGCATTTTATTAATGATGTGTTTTCTTATCTGTTAGGGAAATTTGTAATCATTTACCTTGATGATGTTCTCATATATTCACAGGATTTTGGGTCTCATTTGGAATGTGTCACTCAAGTATTACAAATCCTCAGAGAGAATAAATATGTGTGTTCGCCTCTCAGGAACCTCCATTTTTGGGGTGCATTATTTCTACTGGATCCCTCTAAATTATAGGCTATTTTGAAATGGGACTATCCCGAAAACCTTAAAGCTCTGCAATATTTTTTAGGATTAGCTAATTATTATAGGCAGTTTATTAAAAATTGCTCTGCCTTTGCAAGACCACTTACTAAAATGACTAAGAAGGGTCCAGACTTATCTAAATGGACTCAGAGTGCTTTGCATGCTTTCAACTGCATTAAGAAGTGCGTCTCGTCTGCATCTATATTGATACAGCTTGACGTGTCTCAACCTTTTACGCAGAGGTAAATGCACGAGAAGTGGGGGTGGTGGCTGTATTGTCTCAAGGTTCTGAATCTTGGTAAACTGCATCCATGCACCTTCTTTTCTAAGAAAATATGTTGGGTGGATTGTAATTACGATATTGGTAACATTTAATTACTGGCAATCAAATTAGTGTTTGAGGAATGGAGATACTTTCTGTAAGGAACTATTCATCCGGTTACACTAATTACTGAACATAAAAACCTTCTTTACATTTAGTCGGCTAAGCGTCTTACACCAAGATAAGTTCGGTGATCATTGTTTTTCAATAGGTTTCATCTTTACGTTACTTATCGCCTTGGTTCTAAAAACATTAAAGCCTTGTCCAGACGTTTTCTGGGGACCTTCTGAGGAACCTGTCCCCATCCTTCGAAAGGGAGTGGTGGTGTCGATGCTCATTACTGATGTAGAATCGGAAATTGCTAAGACTCAAGGTGAGGTGCCATCTAGGGTTCTGGTGAACAAGTCATTTGTTCCCCGAATCTTTGTCTTAGGGTTCAGGGAGAGCATCATGATTATGTTGTGGCTGGTCATCCTAGGGTTAAAGGTACTTTGGGTGTCATATTGCGTCATTTTTGGTGGCCCAGAATCTGGTGGGATGTGGTATCTGCGTGTGTCGCCTGTGCACACTCAAAGGCATCGGACTCTTGTCCTTCAGGATGTCTGTAGCCTTTGAGTGTTCCCAGTCAATCTTGGATAGACATTTCCATGGACTTTATTACGGATTTACCTTCCTCTGCTGGTAATGCCGTCATTTTGGTGGTGGTAGATAGGTTTTGTAAGATGACATATTCTATCGCCTTACTGTCATTTTCTAATGCTAATACTTCAGCCCAGATGTTTGTGACGGGCCCCACGGGGCCTTGGGAATACTTGTCACTGGGCCGGTGAGGGTCAGGGTATGTCACGGGTGGCCCTGCCCAGTTTCGTGACCCCGTCGGTGTCAATAAAAGGATAGTTGAATGGGGATGATGATGAGGAAGGGGTTGAGGATGTTGGCAGTAGTTGTCTCGTGACGCCACCTGTGGTGTGCGGTCAGGGATTAGCTGCCGCTGCGGATGCTGTCCTCTGGGGAGGATGGTGTCGCAGCTCGGATGGTTCAGCTCCCCACAGGTAGAGCCAGGCCCCAGGGGAGGATGGGGATGACGGTGCTGGCAAGAACGGGCTGACACAGTGGTTGCGGTTCAAGGTCTTTACTCACTGTATGATAGCCGCCCATGGAATGCCGGTTTCTGCCGTGATGGGCCCCAGCTGATCCTGGATAAGTCAGAGGTCACCACCAGTGTCAGAGTGTCTCCTTTCACAAGGGTTACCCCTTGATGAAGTGAAGAACCCGGGCTGAGCTTCCTGCTCCAAGCCTCAGGCTCTGAGAAGAAGTTGAAGAGAATTGTGTCTTGTTGCCAGAACTATAGTCCCGACTTGACTGAAGATTGTGTGAAGGTTGCTCCTACTTCTACCCCAAGTGGTACCAGCCCCCCAGGTGGTTGTTCTAGTGACCGGGAAAATCCCATGCTTCGTGATGGCCACCCCCAGCCTACCCTAGTCCGGTCCCCAGTGAGAAGGCACCTAAGCTGTATGTAAAGTGAAATGTGGAAACACTAGTGATTAACCTCCTCCTCACCCGAGATGAATGCTGCACCTTAAATGAGATGCAGTACCTTGTGGCGACTGAAGACTCAGGGGCGCCACATTTGCACTTGAGATTGTCAGATTCCATCACTTTCACGTTGATGGTATTTATAAGTCAACCATATATTATTGTGATTTGAATTTAAATGGGACTTAAAGTCCTGGATTTCAGAGACAGAACCCTTCCAATTATCAATATAGCAAAGCCAGTATTACGCCTGGGTAGCGGCATGTATCCCCTAAAACCTCCCTCTCCCAAAAAACGAGAAAGGTTTGCGTACGATGGCCCACATTTCGTGCCAATTGCAGTGCTGCGCTCCTGCAGAAAGAAGCAATCTTTATTTGTGAAAAAATTATGAGTGAGTACAAATTGTAATAATTCAAGAATCAAAGCCCGTAACTGCATCCCAATTACTCATATTGAGAAAAAATCTTGCTGTCTCCAAACCATGATGATACCGAATACTCATATATAAGAACTCCTTGTTCGCAGTCACTAACAGTACGTCATTATCCAAAGCAAAGCCATCAACTCTTGTCAGTAGATCCATAGTGTCTCTGACATAGGAGGGCAAGGTCTCGACCAGAGGGTGCAAGTAATGTTCAATGAACTTGTACACTAGGTCACTGATCCCTCTGATGCCAGAGACAATCGGACGCCCCAGGGGACACCTTGAATCCTTATGAATCTTGAGTAATGGTTACAAGGTATGGTTTCCCGGGAATTTAAGAATCAGGTCTTCAAAGGCCTGTGATAATGCCCTATCCAAGATCTTAAAGATTTCTCCAGAAAATTTATTTTGTGGATTGTAAGATAGGGGAGAATAAGAATTTTGCTCTTTAAGTTGCTTGAAGGCTTCCCTTTCGTACATTGTGGTAGGCCAAACCACCACGTTCACCCACGTATTGTCTTGCATATAATTGTCTGCTATCCTATACTTTGACTTTTTCAGTGCTCTTTGTGTTATGAATTCTGTCAAATTGCCCATTGTTGACCGCCAAAAGATCTTCTTGTACTAAGGTCCTACGTGTCAAAACTGACTTTGCCTTTTAAAACTGGAAGACATAAATGGGGTTGTTATCCAAGTAGGTATTACATTTGCGGTCTCCCCTTACTGAGCTGTTACCTGTCTTTCATGTTACTTGGGTTCCACCTTGTGGCCACATTTGACCATTACATTCATTCAGATTACTACAATAAAAACAGAAAAAAGTTATTCCAAGATGTGAATTTGGCTATATGGATTAATTATCCTCTAACCATCAATCTGTGTTGACATATATTGCCTTGCATATAATTTGCAGAGCCCCCTTGGCTCCAGGCCGCACTGCCCCACTGACATGACACCACCACAACAGCGGCCATCACACAGTACCAGCACACTGTGAGAGGAGCTGTGCACTCACCTCCCTCTGGCTCCCATATGTGAACTGCACAGGTGATTTTAATCAGCAGGAGACTGCAAGAGGGGTCAGCCTTTTTTGCTCCCAGTTCACCAGGTCGCCTGCCCTGATGGCGCTTTGTCACTGCAGCGGTGGTTAGTGCACAGTGCTGCACTACAAGGTTTAGAATAGGGACCCACTCAGAGGTTTGCCGTGACGTGGCAGTGGGCTTAATACAATTTGATCAGAATGTTAACAAAAGAACCTCATGTTCTATTTAATTTTTTGCCTAGCGGCTTTAGATCATTGTATTTTTTGGGATGTGCGATCCATGTCTTTTTCTTCATAGTATTTTATTACCTTAAACATGTTGTCTTGGATGCCATGCTCCACGGCACGCATGCCAATGTCATCTGCCATCTCCTGTGCCAGTGTCTTGGACGAGTACCGCCCCAGAAGCGGTCGAACCGCTCGGATCCGGGTGTCACTACTCGTGGCTCGAGGGTCTCCGGACCCGGGGGCTCGGGGTCATGCCGAAATGTGATGGGGGGGTTATTTACAGGGGAGTTAGGTAGTTCGTGACGCCACCCGTGGTATGCGGTAATAGGGAGTACCGCCGCTGCCATTGGGAGTACCCGGGGTGATGGAGTGGAGCAGCTACATGACGTTACCCTCCACGGGTAGGGAAAGGCCCCAGGACCCTGGATGGTGGAATGGAGTGCAGGGGAAGCGCAGGCTCGCTGGTTGCAGGGGTTAATCAGGTACTCACTCAGCAAGAAAGCAGACACTGACAACGTGGTAAACCAAGTCTCTGGGTGCCGCTGCCCTCTTGGGGGAGCTCGTCCGGGTCCCGTCCCCTGCAGCACTGCCTGGTGCTCTGTGGCCTGCCTTCGGGCACAGTATTTTAGAGTGTTCAGGTGGCCCGTCAGCTTGGAGTTTTCCGGGCCCAGCTCCATACGAAGAGTAGCAGAGGAACTTACTCACGCTTCAGATTTCAGTGGGTTGCTTTGCTTGGAAAGCCCTATCCCCCTCGTTGCGCTAGTGCCCCCGATCTCTGAGCTTCGTGGAAACAGTCCATATAGGCCCTGTCCTCCGCAGGTTAATTGCCGGATTGCTTGAAGCTTCTCCCCGACCTAGGGTCCATGTACCCCAACGTGCTTTCGATCCTAGCCCGGCTATTGGACTTCGGGGTGGCTGGCTATCCTCCAAGACTAGCCAGGCACCCAGTCCCAATCTCCCGCGACCAGGTCTCCGACTCCTCCGGGTCCAGACCACCGTCTGTGACCTAGTCTGCTTCTTCCCTGGGAGCTCCAACTCCCAGCTTCCTCCGAGCTCCTCACAGCTCAAGGGCTACCAACTTCTTCACACTTTGCCCCCTTGGAGCCGACTGTCTTGTCACCTCCCACCTCCCTGCCTGACCCCTAGGTGGGCGACCCTATTCCAGCTTAGCAGCCCACTGGTGTGCCTGACAGGGTGTGGTGCGAGTTGTGACTAGGATTTGTAGATGCTGGTGGAGGCAGTACTGCAGGATGGGAATCCAGAACCATGGGGATTGAGTCCTGCTCTAAGACTAAAGAGCGTGCAGTACCCTGTGACGACCTGACTAGTCCAGGGGCATCACACCAGCTGTAGAAAAAGACTCCGGGTGGCAGGGAGTAGAGCAAGGTGAGTGAAATGTTATTTTTGTTTTTTTATATGCAGAGGAAGTATGGGAAAGTTATATACCAGGATGGGCCCTGGATAGGGGAAATATATACCAGAAAGGGACCCAGGTTGGGGGACACATATACCAGGATGTGGACATACAGCAAGAAGTGGCCCATCATAAGGGACTATATACCAGGATGGGGACATATATACCAGGATAGGGGACATATATACCAGGAAGGAGCTCAGGGTGAGGGACATATACCAGGATGGGGACATATATACCAGGATGGGGGACCTATTTACTGGATGGGAACATATATATCATGATGGGGGGAACATATATACCTAGAAGGAGCCCAGGATAACATGCTAATGGACATTAGTATAGTCTAGGGGACATTACTACATAATGGGGGAGGAGAGTGCAAACATATATTTGTAGGATTTAAAATGCCACAATTGCCCATACATCTGATTAACATGCAGGGAGGTGAGAATGGGGGGTACCAGATTCAAGTCTTGCACCGGGTCTTGCCGAATTCTAGTTACGCCACTGTTTAACCTATTAAAGTCCAGGCATCAGGAATAATGACTGGAGGTTTTTCTGTACCTTCCGTTGAATAAATAAAATCTCTGGTCAGTCCTCAAGCCTTCTCAAAATTTCCCCAATTTACTATAAAATTAGCACATTTTTCTCCATGCAGTAAAAGCTGAAAAAAACAAAAAAACAAACCCAGAATAGGTATTTGCTAATGAATCCGCCTTTCCAAACCCCCCAAACCCCCTCCCCCCCATAATAACTATTATTTCTTGTGCACACATTGAACATGCAAGTTTGACAATGTGTAAATACATGGAGGCAGGGGTCACATGGCATACATTTACTTCTTAGCTCTTGTATCATAATTAGCAGCTAACCTCAGTGATTGACTGCAGCGGTAAAGGCCCCGTTACACGTAACGAGGTATCTAACGATATATCGCCGGGGTCACGGATTCTGTGGCGCACATCCGGCATCGTTAGCGTCGTCGTTGCGTGTGAAACCAATGAACGGCCGTTAACGATCAAAAATACTCACCTTATCATTGATCGTTGACACGTCGTTCATTTTCATAAAATCGATGATTGTTGTGGACGCAGGTTGTTCGTCGTTCCCGAGGCAGCACACATCGCTACATGTGACACCTCGGGAGCGACGAACTACAGCTTACCTGCGGTCGCCGGCAATGAGGAAGGAAGGAGGTGGGTGGCATTTTACGGCTGCCTATCTCCGCCCCTCCGCTTCTATTGGGCGGCCGCTTAGTGACGTCGCTGTGATGCCGAACGAACCGCCCCCTTAGAAAGGAGGCGGTTCGCTGGCAACAGCGACGTCGCTAGGCAGGTAAGTCCGTGTGACAGCTACTAACGATTTTGTGCGCCACGGGCAGCAATTTGCCCGTGATGCCCAAACGACGGGGGCGGGTGCTTTCACCAGCAATATCGCTGCGTGTAAAGCCCCCTTTATGTGCACTATATTCATACATCACTGATGAATCCAACCCAGAAAGACTGGAATAGTTGTGAAAAACCACATATGGCCCAGGAGGGCGAGTGATAGCTTTATTATAACACACCACTGCCATCAAAGTCCAAACACCTAAAAGTAGAAAATCCCTTTAAGACTAAAAATTGTGAATTGCATACTAGTATGAATTTTTTTTTAATTTTTTTATTTTATTTCTAGGCCACATTATCCAACCCTTTTTAAATATATCCTTATAATTATACACCTCGTGATAACTATTTTTTCATCACCTAATTTGTAGCTTTTTTTTCTCTTTTTAACTGCAGGTCTCTCTATAGAATGGTGCAAAAAAGCCATGTTTTGACCTTCCTTGTGTAACTATGGTGTATAAATATAGACGGATGAGGCGTAATTAGCCATATCTGCCTAGGGTACAAAAATATATCATCCTGTCCTTGAACACTACTGAACAAATCATCAGCAAAAAGGAATTATTAAAAAATAATTCTAGTTTCCAAACACCAGGTGGTGCAGTGAAGGGTGAAATTCATACTTTCCACCACTAGATGGAGCCTTGGTTCTAATAGCGTGTTCTCTCCATCTAATAACAAGTACAATCAGTTTTTGTAAGAGAAAAGTCTTACCAGAGCAGAAATGTTCTGCGGTAACAAGTAAATACAGAGACTATTCCTGAAATCTGTATACATAAAAAAAGCAAAAATTTAACAAAAACAACCATAATAAAGTGCAATAAATATTAATAATATATTTATAATTAGGATCAGAAAATACATCAGCACATCAAACACTTGAGAGGGAAAATGTGTCCTGACCATGAAGGAAATCTTTAGAAAGATGTGTTTTTTTTAAAAATTTATTTATATCCTTTTTTTTTCTTTTGTCTTGTTTTGCCCTGATGTCATTTTGTAATACTGTGTTCCTCCGAAAATAACACATATTTTGTTCTGAAAGATGTGTTGGGGCTTATTTTCAGGGGATGTCTTATATTTTCCCATAAACAACAATCTACATTTATTCTTGCTCAAAAAAAAATTACATTTGCTCAAATATGAGAGGCTGCTGATAAGTCTTTGGCTTTACCCAGAAACAAATGAGATAGGATGGTTAAACTTTACATTTATTCCACATACTCTCCACTGATGTCATCACACTTCTTACATCGGTATTCCAAGTTCTGTAAGCTTAGCAAAAAGAAGGCTTTTGGTTGTCCCTCAAACAAGGCATCCATAGCAGCCATGGCATCAGAAATGGGGTGAAATTTGGTACCCTTGAGGTGTTTCTTCAGGTTTGGAAACAATAGTCGGAGGGAGCTAGATCTGGTGAATAAGGTGAGTGGTCAACCAGCTGGAAGCCCAGCTCTGCCAGTTTTGCCGTAGTCGCTTGTGCAGTGTGAGCGGAGGCGTTGTCTTGCAGGAACAAGATTCCTTTGGACAGCTTGCCGTGCCTTTTGGCCTTCAAAGCTGCCTTCAATTGGTCCAAAGGTTCAATGTAATGCCTTGCATTGATGGGGGAACCCTTTTGAAGGTAGTCCACTAGCAGCACGGCATTCTTATCCCAGAACACAGACGCCATCACCTTAGGTATGGGGAGATAAGGTATGCACACCAGTGACTATGTAAGGGGAATACATGAAATAGCAGAAACTGCTGTGTGAATACTGACTTGAAAAATCCAATAGCTATATGCTAGAGTGAAAATGTGAAAAATGGAATCTGCATTACTGCCATGAACATATGAATCAAGAGAAATTTAGCTACTGAATTGATCAATGCAATAGAGCCCCAACACTACGCCAAAGTATTTCTCTACGTTGGGGTCCCTAGCTTGTGTGTGTCCTCTCATGCAGTTAAAAAACTTACCGTGTATGGGAAGCTGAGACCCAGGCTATATATGCGTATGATATGGATTGGCAATAGGTGTGGTTGGGGAGGGTTCACAAACGAAAAAATACTAACAAATAGGAATAATGTTTGGAACACCATTCTATGTCTGAACTGGGTGCAAAAAACCTAAAAAAACATCACTATGGGGAGATAAGGTATGCACACCAGTGACTATGTAAGGGGAATACATGAAATAGCAGAAACTGCTGTGTGAATACTGACTTGAAAAATCCAATAGCTATATGAAAGAGTGAAAATGTGAAAAATGGAACCTGCATTACTGCCATGAACTTTAGCTACTGAATTGATCAATGCAATAAAGCCCCAACACTACGCCAAAGTATTTCTCTACGTTCTGCTATTTCATGTATTCCCCTTACATAGTCACTGGTGTGCTTACCTTATCTCCCCATAGTGATGGTTTTTTAGGTTTTTTTTAGGTTTTTGCACCCAGTTCGGACTTAGAATGGTGTTCCAAACGTTATTCCTATTTGCCATCACCTTAGGGGCTGATTTTTGAATCCTGAACTTCTTTAGATGAGGAGAACCACTGTGCCTCCACTCTTTTGACTGCTCCTTGTTTTCAGGGTCATACAAATAAATCCAGGTCTCATCCATAGTGACAAGTTGATCCAGGAAGTTCTTAGCAGTCCGGAAACGCTGACAAATGGACCGGGAAGTTTTCACTCGCATGCTCCTCTGATCTGTTGTAAAACATTTGGGGACCCACTTTGCAGATAGCTTCCTCATGTCCAAATGTTCATGGATAATTAATGACACAAACACATTCACGGGAAATCCCCATGATGTCTGTTATTGCTTTAGCTGAAATTCGTAGATTCTTCAGTATGAGGTTGTGCACAGCATCGACGATCTCTGGAACAACAACCATTCTCGGTCGTTCAGGACGTTCCTTATCATTGGTGCTGAAGTGGCCCATTTTAAATTTGGCAACCTAGTTCTTAACTGTGGAATATGAAGGGCATTGATCCCCCAATGTCTGTGACATATCACCATGAATATCCTTCAAGGACTTTCCTTGCAGAAACAAGAATTTTATCTCTCCTCTGCTCTCAGTTGCTGTGAATATCGCATTAGACTCCGCCATTTTGTTTTCCTGTGTACGTAGAACACTGTTGCTATAAGCAACAAACACAAAATTTTGAAAACAGATATTAGACACATAAGGCTTTCATGTGATGTGACATTTGTTACCATAGAAACAAAAAAGATCACAAGGCCAAAGACTTATCACCAGCCCCTCGTATAGTCATGACATCACATTCTGGAACATCAACATTTTGTGTTAACCCTATTCCTGCTGCAGATGCACATTTTCTTATCTGATCTGCTATTCTCATGGTGCAGAACCCGTCCTATAGTGGTGGGTACATACCAGATTTACAGAGGTTTAAATTACCTGTTTTAATGTATTATTCTCTATGTATTGCTAAATTCACTCCCCAAAGAAAGCAGACACCCCCTAAAAGAATCGCACTTACCAAACCCCAAACAATTAGAGATAGCAAGTGAATGGTCTCTCACTTACATCTGTGTTAAGGGCGTTTCACACGCTGCGACATTGCTAGCAATCACACCCGCCGCCGCCGTCGTTTGTGCGTCACGGGCAAATCGCTGCCCGTGGCGAACAATATCGGAGGTACGCGTCACACATACTTACCTTCCTAACGACGTCGCTGCGGCCGGCGAACAACCTCTTTTCTAAGGTCACACAGCGGCCCGCCAATAGAAGCGGAGGTGCGGAGAGCAGCCGCATGAAGGTCACTGCCACCTCGTTGCCGGAGGACGAAGGTACGCTGTTGTTCGTTGTTCCAGTGGTTTCACACGTAGCGATGTGTGCTGCCTCAGGAACGACGAACAACCTGCGATCAATGACATTTTGAAAATGAACGACGTGTCCATGATCAACAATGTGGTGAGTATTTTGGATCGTTAGCGGTCGCTCGTAGGTGTCACACGCAACGACGTCGCTAACGAGACCGAATGTGTGTCACGAATTCCGTGATCCCAGTGACATCTCGTTAGCGATGTCGTTGCGTGTAAAGCGGCCTTTACTGTCAGGTTGCCCTGTGTTCTAAAACACGTGGCTTTCCCTGGTGACTGAAAGCAGTATCACATGCGTGGAGTGATACTTGTGCCTGATCTGTTTGTGAGAGTGGTAGTGCAATACAGCTGGAATGGCGAGGGATCTGACAGTAACGTAGATCTCTTTATGAGAGCTCATCCTCCATCTGCACTTGTCAAGTGTAATTGTTTGGGGTCAGCTTTCTTTTGAGGATGTCTGCTTTCTTTGATGAAGAGTCCTGCTTTATTCTTTAATTTTTTAAGCTGCTTGGACACTTCCCTATGGAACCGCAAATAGGGCTAATTTTTTGAGTACAGTTTATATTTTAAGCATACTCAAAAAAGCATCCAAAGTCCTACTAGGGCTTATTTTCGGGGTAGGCCTTATTTTCAGGGAATAGGGGTATGTGTGTAGTGTAATATATATGAATTATTCAATGTATATCACGTTATCCAGCCGGTATATAATTATATTATATATGCTCACAAAAGGGCTCTCTTCTATTGTTAGCTATTGAAGAATAAAAAAACCAAAACAATAAACACCGAAAGAAGCAAAGTGAATAGCACTGATGATACGTAGAAGAAAAATAGACCCTACGAGCTCCAGAATGCTGGGTGTACTGGATTTTCAACATTTCTTCAATGCATTGAGCAACGAGAAACAAAACTAATGAGTGCAACGGCTTTTGAAAGAGGAGAGTTTTCGAACCAAACATATATGTGCATATAACCAAGCTGCAAAAGAGCAATTTTCTGTCTGTTTATGGCCCAGAACAAATGGGAAGTGGCCTGTAAGCAAAGTTCTTTAAGTTTTGAACTTGTGGCAGTTCAGAATTATTATCCAATATTTACAATTTCTGTGCATTAAACTTTATGTGCACACATTGAGCATTTGCAGCAGATTTTTCGGCACCAAAAGAACAGAATATTGTCAGGAAAAACACTCCGTAAAATACCCATGTTTTTGACACATATTCAAATGCCAGAAGGTGCGTTAGGGCCAAGAGTGTTAAAGGGAATCTGTCAGCATGCTGCAGGGGTTAACACAGAAAATTCAGGGCTGCCTGTTTTGTCACAGTCCCATCTGTTGTTTATTTGCTATGTTTTTTTAAACAGCAGGACCATTATCATTGCTCAGATTACAATGTAATGTGCACGGCAGTCTGGCACGTCCCATCTTCTGCCGGACACCTCACTGTCATTGTACAATCTCTATAGAGAGCCTTGTGTGGGTGAGGACAGCTCTCTCAGCTCTGCTACACGGCTAAATCTAAAAATTCAGATTGTGTCAGAATGGCTGCAGCCAGGAAATCTAAGTGATACATCGTTAGGTTCAGAGACTCTTTACCTTCATCATGCTGCTCTCAGATGAGGTAGCAAAAAACCTGCTGACAGATTCCCTGTAAATGGGGTTTTCAGTTTTGGAAAAACCCTCTCCTATAGCTACAGTTGGTTAGGCTTAAATTAACAAATGAACAAACAAACAAACCATCCTTTTCTCTCCCTGGGTCCAGCTGACATGCTATTCGTTATGGCGGATATCGACTCTATACACCTGAATTAACCTCTGTATAGCAGGGACATTTTTCAGATTTTGTAGATCCTAAAAATGCATTTATTGAGTTTTAGAAACAAATTTCAGAAATTTGTAGATTTTTTTTGGGAGGGCTTTGAGTCCAATCTGAGGCTGTGTGAGGACTCATTTTTTGCGCCCTGAGTTGACGTTTTAATGATTCAATTTTGGGGTAGATAATGTCGCGGGCGGGGAGGAGGGTGTCGGCACACTACGCTCACCCCTTCTGCTCGGGTCCGGCAGCTGCTCAGTGGTGGCTCGAGCTGTGGGCCGGATCCCGGGGTTCTTCGAGCGACACTCCTCGCCCGTGAGTGAAAGGGGGTTTGTTGGGTGCGGGGATTGTTATAGTTCGTGACGCCACCCACGGTTGTGGTGATTGCACCACTGCTGCTCAATGCGGGGGTCCCGGGGATGGTGATGGGGAGCAGCCAGGTGTTGTGTTGCCCCTCCGTGGGTAGGGGTTGGTGATCCCGGGGCCCGGTGATGGTTTGTGAGGTGCGGGGCCTGGTGGGCGCAGGGACGCGGGGGCAGCGCTGTGCCTTGCGGCACTGTGGTACTCACTCAGCCTGAGACATGGACACAGTTTGTACGGTAAACCAAACGGCTGGTAGGACGGTCCCACAGACGGCTGCACCTGCACTCCCGGTAGGTGACGGTGATGTCCCTCTTCCTTGCACCTATGTTTGACTGATGGTAGCGGTGGATTCCCTCCGGTTACCCGCTCCCCGACTGCAATCTGGGCCGGAGGAGCTCTACACTTTGCCCGCAGGCGCTGGCCCTGAGAAACTGGTGCCTTGGCGGTGGCGGTGTCTCTCTGCTTCGGGTTGGGCTGTTGCCGTCAATCGGGACTTGGTTGCTGGGGGATCTTCGTCCCCTTCACTGACGGATTCGGCAAATTTGGCGACTCCTAGCCTTGCCGGGGTCCGAGAGGCCCCTGCCCTGGTGCTGACTGTCCTTCGGAACACTGCTCCAGACCACCGGGCACACAGCCAACGGGGTCCTTCCAGGAACTTCCAAACGGTCCCCCTCCAGACAGTCACCGCCGTCGCTGACCTTGCTGTTCTGGCCCTCCACAAAGCTGGACCCTTCAGGCTTTGCACACTCTCTGTTGTTTACTTTAGCTCCTCACTCAAGCTCCTCCTGAGCTAATCTGCTCTTCACTCTTGCCCTCCCCGGGCTACTCTGTTCACTCGTTCATGTCCCTCACTGGACTGCCTGGTACTCCCTGCCTCCAGAGCTGTGATCTCCTAGGTGGGTGGAGCCAACCGCCTGGCCCACCCCCTGGTGTGAATCATCAGCCTCTGGAGGAAGGCAACAAGGATTTTTGGTTAGCTGTGATGTGCCTACCTGGAGTGTGGGGTGTGATGGTGTTGTGACCTGTGTCCCCTGGCTTGCCCAGGGTGACACATTCCCCCTTAGCAAAATGCAGACCGTCCGCGGGCTGCCGTCCTACACCGGTTTTATTTTTCTGAAAAAAGGGGTAACAGGGTTAAGCAAACATGAATAACATTTTTAATAACTTCTTCCCAAGACGGGAGGCACATTTTCTTAAACGTTGCAACGGTTTACGGTTACGGTTTCCGCTCTCTCCCACCCAAGTAACCTGGCCCTGATGCTGCCCCTAAAACCCAGGCAGCACCCCTTGACCCACAGTCCAGCACACGGTACCTGAGCGGGATCTGTCCTTCCCTCCAGAGGGTAGCCACCGGTTCCTTTGGCGGCTGGGCCCTGGCCTGCTCTGCTCAGGGCCCTCCCTCCAATCTGCCTCTCCGGAGGCGGCATTGCGGAAAACGGTAACGGTAACCAACATATTTACAAGCCACTAACGTCTGTGGTTGCCCTGCAAGTTCACGGGCTTGTCCATGGATAGTTCCCATGCATTTTTAAACGGTCCCCACGGGGACAACGGTGCCGGCTCCAGCCGGTTGCAATCACAGCAGACAATCAGGTGAACTTCGGATCATTTTCACTTATCATTTTCAACTTTTTTTTCAAACTTTTCAAACAAACAACCACTCCTTCACATTTGCGGACCCCTTTTACTCATAGAACGGTCTCCCTGTACCTAAGTGGGGGTCTACCTAGGTTGGAACGGGTGGACCTTCGGGGCCCGGTGTCAGTGTTGCTAGAAAGTGGGGTAGAGGGAACAATCGGTTCCTCCTCCCTGCTATAGTGTGGAGCAGGCGGAGGTGTAGGGGGGCTGGGTACAGGTTCATCCCTGGGCGCTGGCACTGGTTCTGGCTCACGGTTAACCGCTTCCACTACTTCATCCACGGGTTGTGGGAACAGTATCACTGGAAGTATCACCGCGCCGTTCTGTGTAGGCCAGTTTGCTGGGAAGTCACCCATCACAGTGTGGATTACCTCTGCCGCCTTTTCCACTGGTGGAGGAACCGGTACTTCGGCCTCTGCCTTCAACGCTGGGGGGCATTTTTTTAGATGGTCCTGAGAAACGGTGGCCAGGGTACCCCCTTGGTCACGACTGATCTGGTAGGTCTTCCCATCGTCCCACTCTGTGGGTTGTATGACGTAAGGGACTTGCTCCCACTGATCATCCAGTTTGTGGGCTTTCCTCTTCCGTTTCAGCACCACATCTCCTGGCTGGAAAGGACCTGCGGGTGCCTTCTGATTGAACCGGTGCTCTTGCTGTTCTCGACTCCGACTGAGGTTTTTCTCCACATACTCCTGGATTTGCCGGTATTGGGCCCTCCTCCGACTTTCCCACTCTGCCGTTGAAGGGAGTGCTTCCGGGGCCTCCAACCCCATCTCCAGATCCACCGGCAGGCGGCCAGGCCGAGCCCTCATCAGATATGCTGGGGTGCACTTCGTCGAGCTGGACAGGATATTATTGTACATGTCGACCAAGTCGGGTAACTTTTCTGGCCACATGTTCCGTTCTTCCAGCGGTAGCGTCTTGAGGAGCCCCAGGACCAAATGGTTCATTTTCTCGCACATGCCGTTGGTCTGGGCGTGGTACGGAGTGGTCCGGATCTTCTTGCAGCCGTACAACTGGCAGAATTCGTGAAACACTTCTGCTTCAAAAGCCGGGCCTTGGTCAGTCAGCACCTTCTCGGGGTACCCATGGGGTCGGCAAAAATAGGCCTGGAACGCTCGAGCAGCGGTTCGACCAGTCAAGTCCTTAACGGGGACTACCACCATAAATCTTGAGTAGTGGTCTACCATGGTCAAGGCGTAGGTGTATCCACTTCGGCTAGGGGTGAGTTTGACATGGTCTAGGGCGACCAGCTCCAGCGGCTGATGGGTGACTATGGGATGTAACGGTGCCCTCTGGCTAGTCTCGTCCTTTCTTCTCAGCGTACAAGGACCGCACTCTCGGCACCAGGCTTCCACCGATTCACGCATCCCACTCCAATAGAACCGCTCCCTCAACAGCATCTCCAGCTTCTTCCACCCGAAGTGGCCAGCACCATCATGGTATGCCTGTAGGACAGTAGCGACATCAGCTTGAGGAACGATTAACTGGCATATTTTCTCATGGGTCTTCGGGTTGATCAGCTCACGGTACAGCCTCCCTTGGTGTAGATAAAGCCGTTTCCGTTCTTTCCACAAGCGTTGGGCTTCGGCTGGAGCGGCAGGGTCTATTCCCATAGCACCTTGTTCCACCAGGGTCTTGACAAGGCGGACAGCCGGCACTTGGTCCTGGGCGTCCTGCCACTCTTGACTGGGCCGCGGGTCCAGATCCACCCTTTGCTGACATACTTGTACCCTCTCAGTAGGCGGCTGGTGAAACGCAGGCAACTCAATCTCCTCGAGGTCGTCATCCTCGCACCCCTCTTCTGACAAATGGGGCATCCGGGAGAGTGCATCTGCATTGATGTTGACACGACCAGCTCGGTACTTTATGGTGAAATCATAGTTGGCTAACCGGGCTACCCACCGCTGCTCCAGCGCGCCCAACTTGGCCGTGTTCAGGTGAGTCAGCGGATTGTTGTCAGTGAATGCGGTGAATTTTGCTGCCGCCAAATAGTGACGGAACCGCTCCGTGATAGCCCACACCAACGCCAGTAGCTCGAGCTTGAAGGAGCTATAGTTCTCAGGGTTCCTTTCGGTCGGCCGGAGTTTTCGGCTGGCGTAGGCAATCACCTTCTCCTTTCCATCCTGGATCTGGGATAGGACCGCTCCTAGCCCCACGTTACTGGCGTCCGTGTGGAGGATGAATGGGCGCCCATAGTCCGGGTACGCCAGGACCTCTTCTCCGGTCAGGGCCGCCTTCAACTGGCAAAAGGACTCCTCATGCTTGTCCTCCCATGACAGTGGGGCTCCGATGGGTCTACCACCTTTGGTCTGTCCCACGAGGAGATCTTGCATGGGGGCAGCCATCTTCGTGTACCCCTTTATAAAGCGCCGATAGTACCCCACCAGACCCAGAAACTGCCTTACCTCCCTCACTGTAGTTGGTCTCGGCCAGCTTTGGATGGCAGTGATCTTCTCAGGGTCGGGGGCGACACCATCCGCACTCACCACATGCCCTAGATACTGCACCCTGGGTTTCAGCAGGTGGCATTTTGAGGGCTTCAACTTCATCCCGTACTTGGCAAGGGACGCGAACACCTCGGCCAGGTGCTCCAGATGGGCTTCATACGTCTGGGAATAAACAATCACATCATCCAAATACAGCAGGACGGTCTCGAAGTTTAAATGTCCCAGACAGCACTCCATCAACCGTTGGAAGGTCCCAGGGGCATTGCACAGCCCGAACGGCATGCTATTGAATTCGCAGAGCCCCATCGGGGTGGTGAAGGCGGTCTTCTCCCGGTCCTCTGGAGCCACGGCCACTTGCCAGTACCCGCTGGTGAGGTCAAGGGTCGAGAAGTAGTTTGCAGTCCTCAGTGCGGCCAAAGACTCTTCAATACGCGGTAATGGATAGGCATCTTTATGGGTTATCTGGTTGATCTTCCGGTAGTCCACACACATCCGCATGGTACCGTCCTTCTTCTTAACCAGTACCAACGGAGCGGCCCAGGGACTACAGCTATCCCGAATAACCCCCGCCTCCTTCATATTCCTCAACATATCCTTGGCACACTGGTAATGTGCAGGGGGAATAGGTCTGTACCTCTCTTTGACAGGGGGATGTTCACCTGTGGGAATGTGGTGTTGGACCCCCTTGATCTGCCCGAAGTCTAGGGGGTGCTTACTGAAAACCTGTTCGTACTCCTGCACCACCCTGTGTACCCCTGCCCTGTGATGTGTAGGGGTATCATCAGTGCCTACATGTAGCTGTTGGTGCCACTCTTTTATGTCCCCCTGGGGTGGGGGAGTGTTGGTGGCAGGTTGGGGCGTGGATGGGCTGGCTTCATGGATAGTGTGAGGGTCCAGGGTAAGCGGCTTGGCAATGGTGGCATACCGGGGAAGCCTGACTTCTTCCTCCCCACAGTTCAACACTCTCACAGGCACTCTCCCTTTCTTCACATCCACCTCCCCTCGGGCGGCCATTACAGTGGGCCAGTGCTCGGAAGGCATGGGCTCCATCATTGCGGGGTAGTCACGCCCCTGAGGCCCTACTGCTGCCCTACACCAGATCATCATCTCACTCCTAGGGGTACAGTCAATGGAGCAACATCCATCACTCTCACTCCACCAATCTCCCCTCCTGTTGAGCTTACATGCTGGCGGTACATCAGGGCACGGATTTCACGCTGCACAGCCCTCTGCCGGCTCCCCGCCGCTGTGGCGGCCAGCTGTTGCAATAGGGTCAACACATCAGCCATGCAGTGTTCCATCACATTGGTTCCCAGCACTATTTTCGGGTTATGATCACTGGGTTCATTCATGATCACAATCATACCCTGGTGTTGTAGTTCAGCTTGCCCCACTGTCATAGCCACTTGTTTATACCCCACCTGGGTCAATGGAAGTCCATTAGCGGCTATCAACGTTATGCTATTGTCTGGGGGCGCCAGCTCGTCTACGGCCCAATACCGCTGGTACAACTTGTACGGTATAGTAGTTACCTGTGATCCAGTGTCCAAGAGAGCCATCACTGGTATGCCGTCCACAGCCACGGGGATGATAGGGCGGGCCCCGATATATCGGTCTCGCCAGTCCGGGGGGCCACGATGTTCTACTCCTGAGGATTGGCCCGGGGCCCCAGGGGTTGCTCGTTTAACGGGCACTGTCGGTAGTAATTGCCCGGCTTACGGCACTTGTAGCAGATTGGAGGTCTGCTCCGCGGGTTGTTAGCACTTCTCTGCTGCATCCAGGGAACATCCTCGGGACTGTCAGCAAGCTGTATCTGCGCTGGAGGCTGAGATCTGGTCAAAGGTTGCAGTGCCGCAAGGATTTTGGCAAGGTCTCCATCCATGCGACGGACCTGGGCTGCCAACTCTTCGACTGTGCTGCTTGGGGCTGCAGGCATTACAGAGGTTGGTTTGGCTGAGGCCGCCACAACAGGAGCTGTCTCGACGGGCCACGGGACGGGTTCCAGAACTTCAGCAGCCGGGGGCTGGAGTGCTTTGATAGCCCGCTCTTTTAACACAGCAAAGTCCACATCAGGGTGTTCCAGGGCCCACAGCCGGAGTTGTTTACGATCCTCAGGGGACCTCATCCCCTGCGCAAATTGCTCCACCAGCATCTTGTTGCTATCCGCCTCATTAATAGAGTTCACCCGCTTCAGCGTGCGGAGGGCGGTCTGCAGACGTAGAGCATAGTCCCGAATGCTATCCCCGGCTCGTTGCCGGCACTGGTAAAACTGCATCCTCAGCTCAGCTTCAGTCCGGGTCTCGAAGGCAGTCTGTAGCTTCTCAAAGATGGTGGCTACAGAGAGCCGGTCCCCCTCGGCCCAGGTCTCCGCTTCCTGCTCCGCCGCACCGGTTAGCTGGCCTAGCACTATCGCCGCTCGTTGCTTATCAGTCAGGGGGTACAGCTCCAGCAACGGGTTAAGCTTTTTCCGGAAGGCCTGTAGGGCATCCAGTTTCCCATCATACTGCGGTAGCCAGGCAGCTCCGGGTGCATAGGGCAAGGAAAACGGCATGACCTGAGCGAGCGCGGGGGTCGCGGCACCTCCCGCCGGTACAACCGGGGCTTGGGCAGGCCCATTCCCATCCGTGGGTGCCGCTGCGGCTGCGACCACCGCTCCTCCAGCGGCTCCGTCGGGCGCAGACATCTTGTTTTCGTCCCCCTTAGCTCTTTCCGGCCCCTCCTCTCTCGGGGCGGGGTTTTGGCCTTCGCGCCTCTACTGCTCGAGAAGACGCTCGAGCGGGAACTCTTCGCGCCAAAGATGGCGGCTGCTGCAATTTTTCTGCCGGATACCTCCGGCGGTAACAAGGCGCACCTCTACCAGACGGCAGAGCGGTAAGATCCTGTTCGTGACGCCAAGTTGTCGCGGGCGGGGAGGAGGGTGTCGGCACACTACGCTCACCCCTTCTGCTCGGGTCCGGCAGCTGCTCAGTGGTGGCTCGAGCTGTGGGCCGGATCCCGGGGTTCTTCGAGCGACACTCCTCGCCCGTGAGTGAAAGGGGGTTTGTTGGGTGCGGGGATTGTTATAGTTCGTGACGCCACCCACGGTTGTGGTGATTACACCACTGCTGCTCAATGCGGGGGTCCCGGGGATGGTGATGGGGAGCAGCCAGGTGTTGTGTTGCCCCTCCGTGGGTAGGGGTTGGTGATCCCGGGGCCCGGTGATGGTTTGTGAGGTGCGGGGCCTGGTGGGCGCAGGGACGCGGGGGCAGCGCTGTGCCTTGCGGCACTGTGGTACTCACTCAGCCTGAGACATGGACACAGTTTGTACGGTAAACCAAACGGCTGGTAGGACGGTCCCACAGACGGCTGCACCTGCACTCCCGGTAGGTGACGGTGATGTCCCTCTTCCTTGCACCTATGTTTGACTGATGGTAGCGGTGGATTCCCTCAGGTTACCCGCTCCCCGACTGCAATCTGGGCCGGAGGAGCTCTACACTTTGCACGCAGGCGCTGGCCCTGAGAAACTGGTGCCTTGGCGGTGGCGGTGTCTCTCTGCTTCGGGTTGGGCTGTTGCCGTCAATCGGGACTTGGTTGCTGGGGGATCTTCGTCCCCTTCACTGACGGATTCGGCAAATTTGGCGACTCCTAGCCTTGCCGGGGTCCGAGAGGCCCCTGCCCTGGTGCTGACTGTCCTTCGGAACACTGCTCCAGACCACCGGGCACACAGCCAACGGGGTCCTTCCAGGAACTTCCAAACGGTCCCCCTCCAGACAGTCACCGCCGTCGCTGACCTTGCTGTTCTGGCCCTCCACAAAGCTGGACCCTTCAGGCTTTGCACACTCTCTGTTGTTTACTTTAGCTCCTCACTCAAGCTCCTCCTGAGCTAATCTGCTCTTCACTCTTGCACTCCCCGGGCTACTCTGTTCACTCGTTCATGTCCCTCACTGGACTGCCTGGTACTCCCTGCCTCCAGAGCTGTGATCTCCTAGGTGGGCGGAGCCAACCGCCTGGCCCACCCCCTGGTGTGAATCATCAGCCTCTGGAGGAAGGCAACAAGGATTTTTGGTTAGCTGTGATGTGCCTACCTGGAGTGTGGGGTGTGGTGGTGTTGTGACCTGTGTCCCCTGGCTTGCCCAGGGCGACACAATAAGATGTTTTGATCACCTGTTATTGAAATGTTATGGCTGCAGGAGATCCTCCACCCCCCATAATTCTGGTGTTTTGATATCTTTTTAGTACGCAGGTTACCGATCGGATTAATTTATTTTATATTTTGATAGATTGGACAATTACAAACGCCATCACATGAAATATGTGTATTTTGTAATTTCTTAATTACTTTATTTTCAATGGGGGAAAAGGGGTGTGATTTGAACTTTTGTAAAACATTTTTTTTTTTCATTTTATTTGTTAGTCTCTTTATTGGACTTGAACACACAATTAGCTGACTGCTTGTACTATACATAGCAGTACATAACAGTATCCTATGAATCCCAGCTAAATGCTGGCTTTCATTGGAGAATCGTCATAACAAGTACGCAGACCTCTGACTGTTATGGCAATCCACCGGTGCCCCGCGATCATGCTATGGGTGAGCCAATGGTTTAGTGGAATGATGTGCCCCACCGCGATGGTACGCATCAAAGGGCCCCTGTCAGAGATTAAAACCAGCATTTAACAGATTAATAGCTGTTAGAGGGAAGTGATGGCTGAATAATTCAGCCATCCTCTGTTTTTAAAAATGTTAGGAAAGTGGCATCAATAGCACCAGAGTAATAGTGTCTTGTGACAGCAGTCAGGCATGGGCCATGCAGACTGTCTGCATGACCACCAATCAATCCCTCTCCCTTGCCACACGCCATGTGTTTGTCTTGTTTTTCTGCTATTGGGCGGCCGCTTAGTGACGCCGCTGTGACATTGAACGTACCTCCCCCTTTAAGGAGGGATTGTTCGGTGGTCACAGCGACGTCGCTAAACAGGTATGTGCGTGTGACGCTGCCGTAGCGATATTGTTCGCTAGGGCAGCGATCACCAACTGTCGCACGAACGACGGGAGCGGGTGCTATCGCTTGCAACATACTATGTTGTGATTACTGAGAGACACAGCAAACAGAACAAGCACCCTTTAGGGGATTGGATGTGAAAGGACCCTCCCTATCAATAATTCCACTTCTCTCCAGTACCTCCTTTATGTTTGGGCATGTCCAAAAAATATGGAATGGGGAAGCCCCTGGGTTCCCACACCGCCAGCACGTGTCTGGGATAGTAGGATTACATTTATGTAATAATTCCAGAGTATGGTACCAGGACATAATTATCTTAATTTGATTTTCCTTATAAAAGGCATTTACTGATGACCGATGCATCCTCTCCCAAATCACCCCCCACACCCGCTCCTTTAATTATCTACCCAACTAACTTTCCCATCTCTGTATGCATCGGTGTGTGGGAACGTCTGTACTTAATCCCCCATTGAGCAGTGCATATATATATATACAGTGCCTACAAGTAGTATTCAACCCCCTGCAGATTTAGCAGGTTTACACATTCGGAATTAACTTGGCATTGTGACATTTGGACTGTAGATCAGCCTGGAAGTGTGAAATGCACTGCAGCAAAAAAGAATGTAATTTATTTATTTATTTATTTTTTTAAATTGTGAAAAGTTTATTCAGAGGGTCATTTATTATTCAACCCCTCAAACCACCAGAATTCTGTTTGGTTCCCCTAAAGTATTAAGAAGTATTTCAGGCACAAAGAACAATGAGCTTCACATGTTTGGATTAATTAACTCTTTTTCCAGCCTTTTCTGAGTAATTAAGACCCTCCCCAAACTTGTGAACAGCACTCATACTTGGTCAACATTGGAAAGACAAAGGAGCATTCCAAGGCCATCAGAGACAAGATCGTGGAGGGTCACAAGGCTGGCAAGGGGTACAAAACCCTTTCCAAGGAGTTGGGCCTAGCTGTCTCCACTGTTGGGAGCATCATCCGGAAGTGGAAGGCTTATGGAAATACTGTTAGCCTTCCACGGCTTGGACAGCCTTTGAAAGTTTCCACCCGTGCCGAGGCCAGGCTTGTCCGAAGAGTCAAGGCTAACCCAAGGACAACAAGGAAGGAGCTCCGGGAAGATCTCATGGCAGTGGGGACATTGGTTTCAGTCAATACCATAAGTAACGTACTCCACCGCAATGGTCTCCGTTCCAGACGAGCCCGTAAGGTACCTTTACTTTCAAAACGTCATGTCAAGGCTCGTCTACAGTTTGCTCATGATCACTTGGAGGACTCTGAGACAGACTGGTTCAAGGTTCTCTGGTCTGATGAGACCAAGATCGAGATCTTTGGTGACAACCACACACGTGACGTTTGGAGACTGGATAGCACTGCATACGACCCCAAGAATACCATCCCTACAGTCAAGCATGGTGGTGGCAGCATCATGCTGTGGGGCTGTTTCTCAGCCAAGGGGCCTGGCCATCTGGTCCGCATTCATGGGAATATGGATAGCACGGCCTACCTGGAGATTTTGGCCAAGAACCTCCGCTCCTCCATCAAGGATCTTAAGATGGGTCGTCATTTCATCTTCCAACAAGACAACGACCCAAGGCACACAGCCAAGAAAACCAAGGTCTGGTTCAAGAGGGAAAAAATCAAGGTGTTGCAGTGGCCTAGACAGTCTCCTGACCTTAACCCAATTGAAAACTTGTGGAAGGAGCTCAAGATTAAAGTCCACATGAGACACCCAAAGAACCTAGATAACTTGGAGAAGATCTGCATGGAGGAGTGGGCCAAGATAACTCCAGAGACCTGTGCCGGCCTGATCAGGTCTTATAAAAGACGATTATTAGCTGTAATTGCAAACAAGGGTTATTCCACAAAATATTAAACCTAGGGGTTGAATAATAATTGACCCACACTTTTATTTTGAAAATTTATTAAAATTTAACTGAGCAACATAACTTGTTGGTTTCTAAGATTTATGCATCTGTTAATAAATCCTGCTCTTGTTTGAAGTTTGCAGGCTCTAACTTATTTGCATCTTATCAAACCTGCTAAATCTGCAAGGCGTTGAATACTACTTGTAGGCACTGTATACAAGGAATATATAAGGAACTTTTAGAATAACAGGCATGGAATGACGAGGAGGAAACTGAGGGACGATAGGCACTGCACAGTCTGGGGCACTTTCGCTACATTCTACACTGCCCACCAGACTGCACGCATGACAACCAACCAACCCCACCTCCTCGCCCCAAGCCGTAAAAAACAAGACAAACACACCATAGCTTGGATGGGTATTAGTCATAGCTTTACTCAAACTTTTGAAACAACACCCCAATACCATTGGGGGAAAAGGACGTCCCAGGGGATAAGGGGGCTATATATATATGGGGCTAAACAGGCACCCCATAGGTTACAGGGCTTGGTAGGAGGATCAATAGGGACGTCACCTTCCCCTCACAAGCCACCGAGACCCCAAAACCAGGAACTTATTGGGCAACAGGCATGGGAGGAGGGGGAGGAAACAGAGGGGAGATAGGCACCGCACAGTCTGGGGCACTTTTGCTACACCCTACACTGCCCACCATGAGACAGAGTTTGGGTCAGCATTTATAGCTTTCAAATTAAGTTAAAATTAAGAGGTGGGTAGGTGAGTGACTGGTGTAGGCCTGCTGTGCTGGGAGCTCTCATACCTCATGCAACAGCTGAAACTGCTTTTTTGCTCAGCCACTCTCAGGTGCCAATATTAGCTTCATAGACTGTAAAGGGTACTTTGCACACTACAACAACGCAGCTGCGATGTCGGTGGGGTCAAATCAAAAGTGACGCACATCCGGCCTCGCTGACGATATCGTAGTGTGTAAATCCTTTTTGATACGATTAACGAGCGCAAAAGTGTCGTAATCGTATCATCGGTGTAGTGACATTTTCATAGTTTCGCTGCAGCGACGGTACGATGTTGTTCCTCGTTCCTGCGGCAGCACACATCGCTGTGTGAGAAGCCGCAGGAGCGAGGAACATCAGCTTACCTGCGTCACCGCGGCTCACGCCGGCTATGCGGAAGGACGGAGGTAGGCGGGATGTTTATGTCCCGCTCATCTCCGCCCCTCCACTTCTATTGGCCGCCTGCTGTGTGACGTCGTTGTGACGCCGCACGACCCGCCCCCTTAGGAAGGAGGCGTGTCGCCGGCCAGAGCGACGTCGCAGGGCAGGTAAGTGCGTGTGAAGCTGCCGTAGCGATAATGTACTAGATGAGTAAAAGGTAGCTGCATGCATGCCAGTCTGGGAACCCTACTGCTACAGGCAAAACACACTAAGGACCCCCAACTAGGAGTCCCCATCCCCATTTCCAAAAATTATAGGCAGAGACAAAGAAAGTGTCATCAATTGCCCCAGAGTACCAATAGTGTCTTAGCACAGCAGTGAGGCATGGGCCATGCATGAGACAGGGTCTGGGCCAGCACTTACAGCTTTCAAATTAAGTTAAAATTAAGAGGTGGGTGAGTGATCAGTGTAGCTCCCCTGCTGTGCTGGGAGCCTCATACCTCATGCAACAGTTTAAACTACTTTTCTGCTTAGCCACACTTAGGGAGAAGTTGAAGGCTCAGGTGGAGGCCTTAGGGTACCATTTCACTAAACGACGTACCAGCGATTCCGACCACGATATGACCTTGTCAGGATTGCTGGTGCGTTGCTACATGGTTGCTGGTGAGCTGTCAATCAGACAGATCTCACCAGCCACCAGCGACTCCTGTATGATGCTGCGCTTGGTAACCAGGGTAAATATTGGGTAACTAAGCAAAGCGCTTTGCTTGGTTACCTGTGTTCTGCACAGCGGGAGACCAACGAGCAAAAAATGAACTAGAACAGTGTGTAATGATCAGCGATTTCACAGCAGGGGCCAGGTCACTGCTTAGTGTCACACACAGCGAGATCTCTGATGAGGTCACTGGTACGTCACAAAACCTGTGACTTAGCAGCGATCTCGCTAGCGATCTCGCTATGTGATCAGTACCCCTTAGAAGAGGTGGAGAAGGCACAAGCAGTGGAGGAAGTGGTAGATACAGAGGTTTGTCCCTCAAGCCTTGGGGATTTCAAGACTTGTGGAGCAGCCCCTTCCTCACCTGCCCCCACAGCCACCAGAGTCACCCAGTGCCTAGTCAGCGAAATGTAACGCCTCCTGGTCAAACTTGTTTGTCCAGATGTCAGTAGTGAAATGCACTGTCAAACACAGAGTTTTTCAAGGAATGGGTGATGTTGTTTGTGACATGCCGGTGTAGCGCAGGCACAACTTTATTAGAAAAGTAGTGGCAACTGGGCAACTGGTACTGGGGGACTGCGATGGCCATCAGCTTTTGGAAGCAATCTGTATCCTCCAGGCAGAAAGGCAGCATTAACATGGCCAACAGATTGGATTTGGTGAAGTTGAAGTTCTTAGCTTTGGCATGTGTAGTAGATAGTAATCTTTTACATGACCACAACCGCAAAACCGAGAGCTGGCTGCTGTGCTGAGAGAGGGTGGAGTGGAGTATTCACGACAAAATGGTGGACTGTGAAAGAGGTGCGGGCATAGATGTTATGGTGGATTGAGAATGATGTAGTGTGCTCAGTGTCTGAGTTCAGTCAAAAACAGCAGGTTTGTCCACTTCTGTAATAGCTGATGGAAACTCACTCACCCCGTCTGTAAAGGGAAAACAAGTGGAAAATCTGTGGCCAGAGACTTGTGTGAGTACACTTGCCATGATGACTGAGGAAGAAGTGTTGAGGATAAGAATTGAGTAACCTGAAATACTTCATTCAGCCATTTCACAGACCCAGATACGTAGTTTAGTTAATGTAGCCTAACATACATATTTATGAATGCTTTTGTTTTCTACTAACACATATACTGTATAAATATATTCAGTGACTTTCCTTAATACAAAATGCCAGCTGTAAACCCTCTAATCCCGGGAAAAGTTTGGGAGAGCCCATCCCACCAGGCAGATGTCTCCACGGCCTAGTCTGCTGAGCACTGACAGTGACACGCGAGTTAACGTCTCGCCTCAGAAACCAATGTTCCTGAAACAACTGGAGCAGAGAGCGGCTGCCATTCCACCCATTATCTCAGAAGGCTTCTCTAAGTCAGCGCCTCAAACTGTTCACATGAAGCCTCATCACGCTTTGGCTCTTTAGCAAGAGCAGATTACCAAGGTTCACGAATCGGCCCTGGTTGGACAAGCACTGACCAAGTATCCTCCTTCTCATTTAATATCGGAAAAAGAACCACACCCATTCGGTAGCAGATATATATTGGTTATGTGGGGACCTGAAAGTGAGGTCTAGGCTAGAACTCCCCTGGAAAGGTCAGTGTGCCCTGATGAAAGTATTATTGCTAGAGTTGAGCGAGGTTCGAAGTTCGCCGATTTCATGTTCGAGTGATTTTGGGGGGTGCTCGAGATCGAACTCGAACTTGAGCTTTTTGCTAAAAGCTCGACAGTTCGAGTTACGTTCGAGAACGGTTCAATCACCAAAAGCAGGGCTTTTTACAGCTACAGTATGCAGGGAGCCATCGCTGGCAGCCTGCGGTAAGCTGGTAACCAATGTATATATCGGGTATCCAAGCAAAGCGCTTTGCTTGGTAACCCGATATTTACCCTGGTTATGTGTGCAGGGAGCCGACACTTCCCCGCTCGGCTCCGCCCCCTCCTGCACTCGGCATGTACACACACACACTCACACTCACCTGTCCCCAGCCATACAGTCCCCGGCACTGACGTCCTCAGTGCCACATGGACCCGCTAGGCTCCACCCACTTTGCACTCCGCTGCCTGCACACATGGCCCCGCTAGGCTCCACCCACCTCGCACTCAGCACACATTACCCCGCTTGGCTCCACCCACCTCGCACTCCGCACACATTACCCCGCTTGGCTCCACCCACCTCACACTCTGCACACATTACCCTGCTCGGCTTACCTGCATTGTCACTGTCCTCCATTGCCGCCACTTGTCACATCTCCTCTTGCTGCCGACCCAAGACTGTGACTAGCAGTGACGTCACAGGCTCCCGCGATACTTGGCTGTGAAGGCGGCGGTCATTGAAGTCAGTGACAGCTCTGCTATCAGCAGTGCAGGAGATCGTCACCGCAGGTAATGTACCTCGCTCCTGACAGCAGCACTTATCATCCCCTGCAGTGGCCTGGGCTATTGATGTTAGCTCAGGTCACTGCATTGCTCTCCCAGCAAATGGAGTAACATTCTGTTCTTCATTGACTGGGACAGTGACTATGGTATGGATCGTCATGGGAACCCCTTGGATTGCAGCAGACCTGGATTTGTTTTTCTTTCTAATAAATTGGTGAAAGAGGGAATGTTTTGAGGAGTGTTTTTTCAAATAAAAATGTGTTTGTCGTCTATTTTTTTTTATTACTGACTGGGTTGGTGATGTCAGGTATCTGATAGACGCGTGACATCACGAACCCCAGGGCTTGATGCCAGGTGACATTACACATCTGGTATTAACCCCATATACTACCCCGTTTGCCACCGCACCTGGGCACGGGATGAGCTGGGGCGAAGCACCAGGATTGGCGCATCTAATGGATGCGCCACTTTTGGGGCGGCTGCGGCCTGCTATTTTTAGGCTGGGGAGAGTCCAATAACCATGGACCTCCCTAGTCTGAGAATATCAGACCCCAGCTGTCTGCTTTACCTTGGCTGGTGATCCAATTTTGGGGGGACCCTCACGTGTTTTTTTTTTTTATTATTATTTATTTAATTTAAAATAACAGCGTGGGGTGCCCTCAGTTTTGGATTACCAGCCAAGGTGAAGCTGCCAGCTGTGGTTTGCAGGCTGCAGCCGTCTGCTTTACCCTAGCTGGCTATCAAAAATAGGGGGAAGCCTACATCATTTTTTTTTTAAATGTATTTATTTTTTTGGCTAAATACAAGGCTAAGCACCCCGTAGTGCCACATGAAAGGCACCAAAGGGTGCAAAATTACAAAATGCAGGAGAGTGGGACATGATGTGTCTTTCTGCCATTATAATGACAGAAAAGACTGATATGAAGTGTACAAGCACAGGAAAATCACCAGAGCGCTCTACGCTGTGAAAAGCAGTAGAAAATGGCACTGGAGTGAACATGTGACTGCCTCATGTAGGTTGAAGCTATAGATCCTGGCTAAATTTATGTATTTTCCCTCCTTCAGTTTTTTTGCAGTACGCAAAAAAAAAACGGAAGGCACACGGATGACAAACAGATGACATACGGACCGTCTACGGAACGGAAACGGATGCCACACGGATACACCCGTGAAAAAAAACTAACGTTTTTTGCGGACCGCAAAAACGGATCAGTTGTGTGAATGTAGCCTTATTCTGATCTGCCGTTTATAAACAGCAGGCAGAAATAAGTGAATAGCGCCCCCCAGCGACAGAAAATCTCCGGGCTTTCAGGGGTAGCTGAGACCCTGGAGATCATGATTCAGGCTGTTTTTTCCGGGCCCCGCTCAGGTGATCACCGGTATACACCGTATACCGATGATCACGTTACAGTAAATGACAGCGCCGGTAAAAAATTATTTATCTTCCAACTGGCATGAACAAACATGTCAGATGGGAGATAAATCTCCTCCCCGGTCCCCTCCGGTCCCCCGATCTCGCCAAAGTGCCCCCCCTCCCCCTCCCAGAAATCCAAGATGGCCGCGTGCACACCCTACTCCTCTGATTTCTGTCGCATATGCCATGACACATGCGACAGAAAACTCCTCCCCAGGCCTTGCCAGGTCACCCTCTATAACCGCACCGGTGTTCCCCGGTGTCCCACGGTACCTGTGCAGCGTTGATCCCCTGCGGCCCCCTCCTTCACAATAGATGCTGCCGCATGCACAGAGCGGCTGTCAGCTCAGCTTCCTGTGTTTAGACACAGTGAGTGGCGGTAACCATGCATCTGTAAGCTACTGCAATGTCCTGCTCATGAGGTAAGGAACGAAGTTGATCAGGAGAGCTATACTACATTTCCAAATGGAGGTAATTGATTTTATAGTTGCCCTGCTGAACGACTACCAAACATGAGAGTCCGTTATACGCCACAAGAAAACATGTCTAAATAGCGAGCTCTGTTGTTTTGTATTCATTCAGCTGGATAACTGGACTTAAAGGGGTATTCCATCTCCAAGATCCTATCCCCAATTTACAGTAGGTGGAATAGTAATAATATTAGGACATACCTATATTAGCAAATTTAGTATAGTTCTGATTAGGCATGCCCTTACCTCATGAGCAGGGCATTGCAGCTTTGGTAGCAACAGTTACGACATGGACTCTGCTGCTGTGGACCCGGGGAGAGTGGGTGCAGATTCATTGCACCCACACTCCTCCCATGGAGGGTCTGCACTCCTAGAAAATGGGGATACGTTCCGTGAGTGTGTCCCCCCATATTCTAGACGGTCCAGAGTCATCGTGGGACCGTCTTATTCTTTTCCTTACAATAAATTGGTGAAAGAGGGAATGTTTTGGGGAGTGTTTTTTCAAATACATTTCTTTTTGTCTATTTTTTTTGTTAGTACTGATAGTTTGTGATGTCGGGTATCTGATAGACGCCATTACATCACAAACTGCTGGGTTTGATGTCAGGTGACCTTACAGCTAGTATCAACCCCATTTATTACCCCGTTTGCCACCGCACTAGGTCACGGCATGAGCTGGGGTGAAGCGCCAGGATTGGCGCATCTAGTGGATGCGCCACTTTCGGGGCGCCTGTGGCCTGCTATTTTTAGGCTGTGAAGGGCCAATAACTATGGACCTTCCCACCCTGAGAATACTAGACCACAGCTGTCCGCTTTACCTTGGCTGGTGATCCAATTTGGGGGACCCTACTTTTTTTTGTAATTATTAATATTTATAAAATAATTATAAAAAAAGAGCCTGGGGTGACCTCCACATCCCTAACCACGGTAAAGCTGCCAGCTGTGGTTTTCACGCTCCAGCCTTCTGCTTTACCCTAGCTGGCTATCAAGAATGGGGGGACCCAACGCCATTTTTTTTAACCCCTTCAGCCCCCAGCCTGTTTTCACCTTAAAGACCGGCCATTTTTTGCAATTTTTACCAGTGTCACTTTGACAGGTTATAACTCTGGAACGCTTCAACGGATCCTGGCGATTCTGACATTGTTTTTTCGTGTTATATTGTACTTCATGTCAGTGGTAAATTTAGGCCGATATATTTTGGGTTTATTTGTGAAAATTTCGGAAATTTGGCGAAAATTTTGAAAATTTCACAATTTTCAAAATTTAAAATTTTATGCCCACAAATCTGAGAGATATGTCACACAAAATAGTTACTAAATAACATTTCCCACTTGTCTGCTTTACACCAGCGCAATTTTTTAAACAAATTTTTTTTCCGTTAGGAAGTTAGAAGGGTTCAAAGTTCATCAGCAATTTCTCATTTTTCCAACAAAATTTAGAAAAAAAATTTTTTTAGGTATCACATCACATTTGGAGTGATTTGAGAAACCTAGGCGACAGAAAATACCCAAAAGTGACCCCATTCTAAAATCTGCTCCCCTCACTCTGCTCAAAACCACATCAAAGAAGTTTATTAACCCTTTAGGAGCTTCACAGCAACCAAAGCAATGTAGAAGGAAAAAATGAAATTTTTACACAAAAATGTTACTTTAGCCATAAAATTTAGCATTTTCACAAGGGTATCAGGAAAAAATGCACCATAAAATGTATTGTCCATTTTCTCCTGAGTACATAGATACCTTTAATGTGGTGGAAATCAAATAATTGGGCACACGGCAGGACTCGGAAGGCAAGGAGCGCCATTTGAATTTTTGAGTGCAAAATTAGCTGCACTCATTAGCGGACGCCATGTCGTGTTTGAAGACCCCCTGAGGTGCCTAAACAATGGAGCTTCCCCACAAGTGACCCCATTTTGGAAACTAGAGCCCTCAAATAATTTTTCTAGATGTTTGATGTGCACTTTGAACCCCTGGGGGCTTCACAGAAGTTTATAACATTGAGCTGTGAAAAGAATTTTTTTTTTTTTACCACAAAACTGTTGCTTCAACTAGGTAGCTTTTTTTTCACAAGGGTATCAGGAAAAATGCACCATAAAATGTATTGTCCATTTTCTCCTGAGTACATAGATACCTCATATGTGGTGGAAATCAAATAATTGGGCACACGGCAGGACTCGGAAGGCAAGGAGCGCCATTTGAATTTTTGAGTGCAAAATTAGCTGCACTCATTAGCGGACGCCATGTCGTGTTTGAAGACACCATGAGGTGCCTAAACAATGGAGCTTCCCCACAAGTGACCCCATTTTGGAAACTAGAGCCCTCAAATAATTTTTCTAGATGTTTGATGTGCACTTTGAACCCCTGGGGGCTTCACAGAAGTTTATAACATTGAGCTGTGAAAAGAAAATTATTTTTTTTTACCACAAAACTGTTGCTTCAACTAGGTAGCTTTTTTTTCACAAGGGTATCAGGAAAAAATGCACTATAAAATGTATTGTCCATTTTCTCCTGAGTACACAGATACCTCATATGTGGTGGAAATGAAATGTTTGGGCACACGGCAGGACTCGGAAGGCAAGGAGCGCCATTTTAATTTTAGAGTGCAAAATTAGCTGCATTCATTAGCGGACGCCATGTCGGGTTTGAAGACCCCCTGAGGTGCCTAAACAATGGAGCTCCCCCACAAGTGACCCTATTTTGGAAACTAGAGCCCTCAAATAATTTTTCTAGATGTTTGATGTGCACTTTGAACCCCTGGGGGCTTCACAAAAGTTTATAACGTTGAGCTGTGAAAAGAAAAAAAAAATTACCACAAAACTGTTGCTTCAACTAGGTAGCTTTTTTTTCACAAGGGTATCAGGAAAAAATGCACCATAAAATGTATTGTCCATTTTCTCCTGAGTACGCACTTACCTCATATGTGGTGGAAATCAATTGTTTGGGCGCACAGCGGGGCTCAGAAGAGAAGGAGCGCCATTTCACAGCAAAATTGGTTGGAATTATTAGTGGACGCCATGTTGCATTTGGAGACCCCCTAAGGGGCCTAAATAATGGAGCTCCCCCACATGTGACCCCATTTTGGAAACTAAACCCCCCCATACAAAAAAATTAGTTTGGCGAAATAAAAATTACGGATGTCAGTAAAAAAAATAATAAAATAATGAGCGCCTGCAACTGACACTATGGCAAGTGCCACACGTGAGAGCGATGCACGAATCTTGCATCGCATCATCCGGCACAGCCGCACACTCCTGTCTGGAAGAGAGCGACCGTGCCGGATGATGCAATGTGAGACTCGTGCATCGCTCTCACGTGTGGCACTGATCTGACCCTTACAATATTCAGTAAAAAATACTGTAGTTGCCGATTACTACAGTATAATATTACTGGCCCTAAACTAAGTTTATTTGTATTTCTTTCTTAGTTTACAGAAAAAAAATCAAAACGCACGCACGGATGTGCTGCAAAAAGGGGGGAACTAGGTGGGATGAAAAAAAAGATGGGCGGAGGATGAGAGAGGGCATGGTGGAGGATGGGAGAGGGCGCGGCGGAGGATGGGAGAGGGCGCGGTGGAGGATGGGAGAGGGCGTGGCGGAGGATGGGAGAGGGAGCGGCAGATGAAAGAGCGGTGGAGGATGGGAGAGGGCGGGCAGCAGATCAGGGTGAGAGGTGGTGGAGGGGGCAGCAGATCGGGGAGAGTGAGAGGTGGGGGAGGGTGCTTCAGATGAAGAGGATGGGAGAGAGCAGGCAGCAGATCAGGGAGGGCGAGAGAGGGGGCAGCAAAACAGGGAGGGGGGCAGCAGCTGATGAGGGAGACCAGGCAGCAGATCAAGGAAGGTGAGATGGGGAGGGGTAGCAGATCGGGGAGGGTGAGATGGGGGAGAGGGTAGCACATCGGGGATGGTGAGATGGGGAGGGGGCAGCAGATCGGGAAGGTGAGATGGCGGAGGCGGGCAGCAGATGAGGATGGGAGAGAACGGGCAGGAGATCGGGAAGGTGAGAATGTGGAGGCGGGCGGCAGATCGGGAAGTTGAGATGGCGGAGGCCAGCGGCAGATCGGGCAGGTGAGATGGGGGAGTGGGTAGCAGATCGGGAAGGTGAGAATGTGGAGGTGGGCGGCAGATAAGGAAGGTGAGATGGCGGAGGCGGGCAGCAGATCGGGAAGGTGAGATGGCAGAGGCAGGCGGCAGATCGGGAAGGTGAGATGGCGGAGGTGGGCGGCAGATCGAGCAGGTGAGATGGCAGAGGCAGGCAGCAATTCGGGCAAGTGAGATGGCGGAGGTCGGCGGTAGATCGGGCATGTGAGATGGCGGAGGCTGGAGGCAGATCGGGCACGTGAGATGGCAGAGGCTGGCGGCAGATCAAGCACGTGAGATGGCGGAAGCCAGTGGCAGATCGGGCACGTGAGATGGCGGAGGCCGGTGGCAGATCGGACACGTGAGATGGTGGAGGCGGGCGCCAGATTGGGCATGTGAGATGGCGGAGGCGGGCGGCAGATCGGGCACGTGAGATGGCGAAGGCGGGCGGCAGATTGGGCACGTGAGATGGCGGAGGCCGGCGGCAGATTGGGCAGGTGAGATGGCGGAGGCCGGCGGCAGATTGCACAGGGTGGGAGATGGTGGAGGGGGCAGCAGTTGAGGATGGGAGAGAGCGGGCAGGAGATCACGGAGGGGGGCAGCGGCTGATGAGGGAGAGCGGTGGCAGATGGAGGCAGCTGCAGCAGATAGAGGAGATCGGCGGCGGTGGCAGCAAATCAGCGTCGGTGGCGTCGGTGGCAGCGGATCGGGGCCAGGGGCTTACCAGGGCACTTGCAGGGATCGCTCCCCTCGGCTTCCATGGACTGAGTAAAGCGGAGGGGAGTGGTCACCAGCCCCAGGTCCAAGGTGATTGGAGAGATCGGTCACAAGGCCGATCTCTCCAATCAGAGCTGGGGGCGGGTGAAGCAACGATCACCCAGCTCCAGCCAATTGCCAGTGCTACAGCTGCACTGATCAGGGCTGGATTTTAATGTTCCAGCCATTTTCAATGGCTGAAACATTACACTGGCTGTGATTGGCTGAGCGGTGTTCGTCAGCCAATCACAGCCATCGTAGGTCCGGGGAGGAGGCACCACCCCTCCTGAGGTCAGGCAGAGGTCCCCTCCTCCCTGAATCTAAGGTTTTTGTAAACCGATTGCACTCACTGGGGCTCCGGGGCCACGATTTCGCCATGACGTACTGGGTACGTCATGAGTCGTTTTGCACCATGTCACCATGACGTACCCAGTACGTTAAGGGTCGTTAAGGGGTTAACTATTTTTTTAAATAAAAAAAATTAATGGGCTTCCCTATATTTTGATTGCCAGCTAAGGTAACACCAGGCAGATGGGGGTGGCAACCAGTAGCTGTCTGCTTTATCTGCGCTGAGAATGAAAAATACCGCGGAGCGCTACGTCATTTTTTTTAAAGATTTATTTTTACAGCACTGTGATGTCAGGCAATCAAAATACAGGGAAGCCCTTTTTGTTTTTAGTTATTTAAATAAATAATTACAAAAAATATATATGGGCTCCCGCTGCATTTTTTGTATTGCTAGCTAAGGGTAATCCAAGCAGCTACTGGCTGCTAACCCCCACTGCTTGGTGTTACCTTCACTGGCAATGGAAAATCCAGGGAAGCATTTTATATTTTTTTTGCCAAAAAACTACAAAAAAAATGACGTGAGCTTCGCCATATTTTTGTATGCTAGCCAGGTACAGCAGGCAGGTACGGCTTCCCCCAACCCCCAGCTGCCTATTTGTACCTGGCTGGGAACTAAAAATATAGGGAAGCCCTTTTTTTAATTATTTCATGAATTTCATGAAATAATTAAAAAAAAAAAAAACGACGTAGGTTTCGCCCCCTTTTTGTGTCCAGCCGGGTACAACTAGGCAGCTGGAGATTGGATCCACAGCACAGGTTAGCCCGAGCTTTTTGGGCCCCTCTTCTGCGAATTGCAGTCCGCAGCCGCCCCAGAAAATGGCGCTCTCATAGAAGCGCCATCTTCTGGCGCTATATCCAACTCCTCCAGCTACCCTGGTGACGGTGGCTTGCTGGGTAATAATGAGTTAATACTAGCATTGTTTTACTAGCTAGTATTAAGTCAGAGATTCTTAATGTCAGGCAAATTTGACCCTGCCATTAAGAATCTCCAATAAAGGGTTAAAAAAAAGACACCACACAGAGAAAAAATACTTTCATAGAAATAAATACACAGACACATTAGAGACTCCATGTTTATTACTCCCTCTTACCCCTCCACGATCCATGGTCTTCTGTCTTCTTCCTCCTTCAGCCCATGCAGCTCTGCTCCATCAGCAGCACTGCATGGGAGAAAGACGCTGCTGCTCTCCGTGCAGACTTTTCACTCCATGAGTGATCAGTGCTGCTGGCTGTTAGCGGTAACGTCACCGCTGATAGACGGGTTGCCATAGCAACGGTGCTCCGATCACGTGATTCCCGGTGCCGTTGCGGCTGTAAGCGGTGACGTCACCGCTAACAAGTGCGTTGCTATGACAACGGTGATCTCCATTATTGACCAGCTGTGTCAGCCAGTCAAGGGGAAGTAGAACGGGGAGTCGACCGTGTGCTAGAGCATGTCGCCGGTACACGGCGATACACAAACGTGCACCGTGTACCGGAGAGTGCAATGACAGGACCTAGCATGAAATCAAAGCCATGTGACCAGTCTGTAGCCAATGAGATAATAGACACGTGACTGGTCACATGGCTATTTTGACGTCACGATAGGTGCTGTCATCACTGCTGGTTACCGGGAGGATGCAGCGATTACCGATGGAAAAGCGGCAGGAGACAGCGTGCAGGACGCATCGCATGGACAGGTAAGTGTTATGGCAATATTTATTAACTGTATGTGTACATTTATAATTTGTTTTTATGTGTTTGTGATTGCCTCCCATTGTTTTCAATGGGGTTTGAGAGGTTCGTCGAATGGTTTGTCGAATGACTCTTCGAACGGGACACCGTTCGACGAACCGAACCGAACTCGAACTCTAGGGGGTGGCTTATCTCTAATTATTGCCCATCCTTATAGCACCAGTAAACCATGAAGTTACTCCTGAGCAGATAAAAATCAGTGTAGAAGGTATGGCTAGGGCCCAGAGAGCTGTGTCGACTAATGATCTGCTGGAGGATCTACATGTGTATATAGACGTAATTGGAGTACCAAGGGGGGTCCAAAATGAGTATAAAGCAAGAGACGAAGTAGCAGCAGGGGTTTGAGTCTCTTATTCCAATCACCACGGTTAACAAAAATGTTGCATGGATAAATTATCTGTATTACAATCAGCAAAGGTTTGTTAATTATTCAAGGGATGCTAATTCAGATAGGGATTAAATTTATAACCCTTCTAGTGTTGGTTTTTGCTATAATTATTGTTTACTGGGTTTGCCATGCTGTAATAAGGGGGCAAACGAGTCTATAGCCATGGCAAACTTCCCTTCAGCATTACATACACCAGTAGCCCCCTCCTAAACTGACACAATGGTTACCATCAAAGCTCGACAACCCAAACTCAAACTTAGGAGGTTGTTATATAAGGGTGCCACAGGGCTCGGGTCCCCTCTGTGGGAACTGAGACGAAGATGTTAGGAAAGGCCCAAGGGCATTTTTAGCACTCACCTATATACCATAGCTGTGGGACACTGTAGTCTCTGGGTAGCCCTCACGGAGTTAGAAGACAGATAACCTTATTAAGGGGGACTGTGAAAGCCTAGGCTATGAATTGTTTGATAATAAGATAATCTGTCCTTTGAATGCTTTATGTATTGCTTCTCCACATATACCTAATTGAAATATTAACGGAATGTATAACCGAAACAAATTATGCTTAGGGCTAAGTAGAATAAGTTTTAGTTCATGAATAAGTAACTGACATTCATGAATAGAAGAGATACTTAGCTGTAGTTTCAAATAGGTAACTAACATTCTTCTATTCATAAAAATACTTATCTGTATTGATGGAGCGGCCGGTGGTTGGTGAGGCATGCTAGGCTGGGGTTTTTGTGCAGTAAGATTCCCAGAATAATGCATGCACATGTAGTGGTTCCTGCATGTTTTTCAAATTATTGGAATTTCTGCGTCTTCCAAGGTATTTTTTACAAAGTTGGCAGATAATATAAGTCTAGTCAACCTTTGTGGTCTCAATAAAGGCCCAGGCTAGGCAACCCTTGCTGCTCAAGTGAACTGCAAACCCGCGACTGCTGCTGGCCACAGCTAGAGTTGCTTGTGATGGTTGTGACGCTCCCACCGAGTCGGGGACTACTCGTTACCGGGCCGCGGTTCTTCTTCTGGGTCGCCGTGGTGGCCTTGACCGGTTCTGTGACCCCGGCGGTGTCAATAAAGCTTTTTGGATGGGAATGATGGCGGTAGTTGTTTGTGACGCCACCTGTGGTGTGCAGCCAATATCAACCGCCAGTGCGGGACTTCTTTGCTGGGGCGGATGACAACGTAGCTCGGATGGTTCAGCTCTCCACAGGCAGAGCTATGCCCCAGGGAGGTGATGATTATAGTTGTCGCCTATGGCGCAGGGGCGTGATGATGGGAGCGCTGGCAGGGATGAGATGACACAGATAGTGCAGTTCAAGTTCTTTACTTACGGGAAGCACACTGCTGTTGGAGTACCGGGATATGCTGTGATGGGCTTCAGCCAATCCCACATACATCGGCGGTCGAGGCCGGTGTTTCCTTCTGTGTGTCACCTTTTGATGGTTTTCCTCCACCCCAGCTGGAATGGGTAACGGGTGCCTTTTGCACTCCCCGTGAAACCTGGGATCCCCTTCTTTCCTAAGAACCTGGGTCGAGCCTCCAGCTCCAGTCCACGGGCCCCGAACTATTTGTGTCTGTGCTTGCTTGTTCCCAAGTGCGTCCTCACTTGGACGCTGTCCGGTGCTAACTCTCTACTGTCTTCTGTGTTATATGGCTGCTAACATCCCCTGTGGATGCCCCACCTCCTGGGTTCATGAACTAGTGGGCAAGAGGTCCCATACCTCGTAATGGCCACCCAAGCACCTACCCTAGCTCGGTCCCAGTGGAAGAGCTCCCATTTTTATGTGTTGGATGAGTGTTTTTGTGGTTGTTACCAGCGATGACCTCCTCTGTTTCCAAGATGAATATTGCACCTTAAATATGGTGCAGTATCCTGTGGCGCTTGAAGCTGCAGGGGCGCCACATATGGCCTCTAGGAGCTTCCAGGTGTCTCACTACTTGTATGTGTGCACCACAGAAAAGAGGCAACTTGCTGGTACAGCAGAGAGGGTGCAGGCAGGAGACAGATGTAATGGCTGACAACACCACTTGTAATAAAGCCTGAAGATATCTGTAGTGCCCCTGATACCATCAGGGAGCTTCAAGGTACTGCATCCCCACCAGGATGCAGGGCCTACCCCTAGGGACCCAGAAGACCAGTGCCGGTACCAGCAAATCACAATTAATCCCTGTTTTTCCCCATCCCCAATGACTGATGACAGACTAGGGTTGGACCCAGTGGATGGCCACCCAGGGGTGGAGCTGATCCAGTCCACTAGATGACAACCAGGTGGGAGGGGACAGGAGTCAGTCAGTGACAGCAAGAGGAGCTGGTCAGTGACCGTGAGAGAGAGAGGAAGCACTGACAGGAGTGTGACAGTGACCTGAGGGCCTAGGCGTTTGGTTGCCGGTGGAGCACTCCCGGTACCATAGCACCAACGTGATACAGAATCCTAGGTCAGGCAAATGCTCCAGGCAGACCTGATAAAATCTGCACAGTGAGGGGACCATCAAGGGCCTCACTGACCTTGACAATCGGGACACCATAGCAACGGGAGAATCGGGGAACCGGACCAGAGAAACTGACCCCACAGGGTTCACGCTACCATCATACGGACTACAGTTGAGAGACTACCAGGAGGGGACCCCCAGACGCTCCAAGCCATGGGGACCCACCAACCAAAGACAGGTGCAGGAGAAAGAAGACACCAGGTCACTACACTGGCACTGGGACAAAGGAGACCAGCGGTCAAGACCAGCCTTATTCGGGTGACCAGTTTCCTTCTCACTGTGAGTAAAGGAAACAGTTACACTGAAAACCCTTGTGTGGCCTACCTTTTTTCTGCACCCATAAACATCACCTATCCTCTGGGGCCTGGCCCTACTTGCGGAGAGCCCAACATCCAGGCTGCCACCAACACCAGCCCCAGTAGTGAGAACTATGCAGCGGCGGCTCCACTAACCAGCAAGTGGCGTCACAATATAAACTTTTATCTAATCTCCTCTGTAAATATACCCCTTTTAAAAAGCGTCCCCAGCAGTGGCGTACCGTCAATAGAGGCAGGCCACGCCACTGCTATGGGGCCCGTGACCTGAAAGGGGCCCCGTGATGGCTGCCCGCTGTGTCTGCAATTTCACTTTCTCATTCCCGGCATGGGCTGCCCAGTCACCAAGCAGCAGATTAAGCTTGCAGCTTGCAGGGGGCCTGCACTATTTGTATAGCTGTAGTCCATCGCAACACAGAGGAGCAGACACGCCCACACTGCACATGACGCGGCCTCTGCTGAAGAGGAGGGAGTGGACAGGCAGCATCTTCTTCCAATCAGAGAGGTGTAAGAGATGCCAGGAGAACAGCCAATTAGGAGAGGGGGCGGAGCTTGTTCAGTACAGCGCAGGAGATTGAAAATATGGAGCTAAGCAGAACAGAAGGAGCTAGAGACCTGAGCATAATATTGTGTGTTAACCCTGTACTGTGACATCACTGTGTGTGTTAACCCTGTGCTGTGACATCACTATGTGTTTTATCCCTGTGCTGTGACATCACTGTGTGTGTTTTATCCCTGTGCTGTGACAACACTGTGTGTGTTTTATCCCTGTGCTGTGACATCACTGTGTGTGTTATCCCTGTGCTGTGCAGTGATTTATTATGGTACCTAAGGCTAAAAGAGGGTGATAATCGTTACTGTTATATGGAAGAGACATCTGAAAATTTTATATTGTGTGTGGGGTGAGGGGCATGAAGGAGGACACCGCTACCTTTGGCCAAGTTCACAAACTGCAGATTTTTTAGGGATTTGCGGTGTAAACCCACTGGTCTTTGTGCAATGGACTTTGCTCAGGAACAGGACAGTGGTTATATTCAGACTCCATGTGCTGATAATATTTGGTCATGGTGTGGTGGCATTATTTTGCAATGTATAGTAGTATTATTGGTCTTGGTATGGTGGGTTCTGTTCAGTAACACTATATAGTATGTGTTTTTTGGTAATTGTATGACTATTTTGTCACAGCATTACTCAGCGAACGTCAGGCCCTGTGGTGTCCAGTGCATCACACACAGTCACAAGAAAGGAGCACAGGCACACAGCACTGCCTAGACTGGTGCGCTGCAGACGTAGCTGCGCCCAGTAATAGTCTACTTACTGGACTGGTAGATGTAGAGCCTCGCTAGCATAAAGATTAATTCATAATGTGTACATGCATCCCCAGTAACTTTTATGCCCCCCACTGGCTTCCCAGTAAGGCTAGGTTCACATTTCCGTCCTTTCTGTTGCGTCGGGTCCGTCGCTGCATCAAAACGACGGAACCGTCATTTTTTTTCTGCAGCGGACGAAATTTTTGTGTTTTTTCACAGGAATCCGATAGCGGATTCCTGTGAAATAACGCATGCGTCGCGTCCGTTACATCCGTTATGCGTCCGTTTTGCAACGGATCCGTCGTCATCCGTCAATTTATTTATTTTTTTTGGGCAGCCCAATGGGAGTGGCAGAACTTTTGGAGATGTATATAAATGTGTTTTCACAGGTCATCTTTAGGGGTTGGAGAAGAAGAATCAAGTTGGATGCTGTTACTTCTAAAATTATGATGGCTTTTATGGAATACTCTTATCAAGCCAACATGTTGGCATATACGGTTGCAAAGGAGCAGCATCAACAGTGTAGGCGGTTTTGGATCCACTCTATCAACTCAGTGAGGATGTCCCTTGGGGTTTTTAATACCCTGTACTTGTAACTGAGAAGCCACCATGAAAAATTCCACAGTTACGTACGGATGTCTGGCCAAATGTTCGACATTTTGGTTGAGAAGGTGCACCCATTCATACGCCGCATGGATACATTTTGCCGCATGGCAATCCCTTCTGCAGAGCGGCTAATGATAACACTCTGGTAAGCCAATTGTATAGTAGCCTATGTCCTACCCATACTGTAATGTAATTTATTGCCTGTCTTATTGGTGATTGTTGATTATTTTTTCTTTATTTTTTTACAGCTTTTTGGCAACAGGGGAGTCTTTTGCATCTCTGCACTTCCAATTCAGTGTTGAAAAATCAACAATTGCTGGAATTGGTATAACAACATGCCAAGCATTGTGGGATAGTCTGCAATCCGAATATATCCCACATCCCACACAACAAGATTGGTTGTCAATTGCATCCAAATTTCAAGAAATATGTCAGTTCCCAAACTTGCGGGGCTGTAAACGGAAAGCATATTCGGATAATCAAGCCAGCTCTCACAGGCTCCGAATACTTTAATTACAAGAAGTACTTTTCCATTGTGTTGATGGCAATAGCTGACGCAGAGTATACGTTTATTGCTGAGCTAATGACTCAGGTTTTCAAACTATCAGCAATGGGACACAATTTGTACGGAGACAGTTTCTCCTTCCCTGCAGCCACACCGCTTCCAAACACCGATGGACCACCGATGCCATTCGTTTGTGTGGGAGATGAGGCATTCCAACTAGACAAACATTTGATGAAACCGTTTTCAAGCCGTGCCCTATCACACACCAGGAAAATATTCAATTATCGGTTAAGTCGAGCTCGCCACATGGTTGAATGCGCTTTTGGCATACTAACTGCAAAATGGCGAGTTTTGTCAAGTGCAATAAATTTGAAAGTTGACAATGTTGACCATGTTGTGAAAGCATGTGTGGTTTTACATAACTTTCTTTTATCACACGGTGAAATTACTACTGAGGAACAACTTTCTACAAATCCATTGCCAGGGTATACAAACATCACCTTTCAAAGCAGTCGAGATGTCTTGCAAGTCCGTGAACAGTTCGCCACTTACTTTGTTTCTCCAGTTGGCAGACTGGACTGGCAGGATCAAATGGTGTGATTTTTTTTATTTTAAATTTCTATTATTTGTACCATCTTTCACACTTAAGCCCGCTTTACACACTACAATATATCTTACGATGTGTCGGCAGGGTCATATCGTAAGTGACGCACATCCGGCATCGTAAGGTACATTGTAGTGTGTAAAAGCTACATGCGATTGCGAATGAACGGTAAAACGATCATCGCACACACGTCGTTCATTCCTCATGAATTGAACGTCAGGTTGTTCATCGTACCCGGGGTAGCACACATCGCAGTGTATGACACCACGGGAACGATGAACAGATCTTACTTACGTCCTGCGGCTCCCGGCCAGCAATGCAGAAGGAAAGAGGTGGGCGGGATGTTTATGTCCCGCTCATCTCCGCCCCTCCGCTTCTATTGGCCGGCTGCCGCGTGACGTCAATGTGACGCCGAACGTCCCTCCCACTCCAGGAAGTGGACGTTCGCCGCCCACATCGAGGTCGTATGGACAGGTAAGTACGTGTGACGGGGGTTAATCGTTTGTGTGGCACATTCAACAAAATTGAACGTGCCGCACATACGATGGGGGCGGTTATGATCGCAGACGATATCGTATGCAGAATCGTAACATGTAAAGCAGGCTTAAATGTTTTATAATGTTTGCATAATTTTTGCACAATTAGCGTCATATTGAGTAATATTGAGAATTGTATTTTTTGTGATGTGTTTGTAATGTAATGTTATTTATATTTTTTTCGAACACTTGATTTTTCAAAAACACTTTTAAAATTTAAATAAAACAGATTTGAAAACTGTAGTACTTTATATAAAAAACAGACACAAAATTAAATTTAAATAACACATAAATTATTTTAAATTTAACAGTGGTGTAAAAATATTTTACAAATTTTCATATGCCTTTGGGGGTGGGGATAAGGCTGGAGAGGCTTGCAGGGCTGCCCCCTTCAACAGATGGGGTATGAAGAGAGGATGGGGAAGGTGAAGGTTGGGCGGAAGGTAATACAGAAGGGGAAGGTGTGGTAAAGCTAAGAGAAGTGTTAGGAAGAAAAGAGGTTTGAGAGAGAATATGGATGAGGGCTGGGAGATGGTGGATTTTGTAGTAAAAGGGGGCAGACACAGAATGATGGTACGGGTAATGTTGTGTACGTGGAGCGGACAATGAGGATGGGGATGGAGTTGGGGCTGACATATGTGGGCTAGAAAGTGGAGATGGAGAAGGAATGTAAGTTTGGATAGAGTGTGGATGATGGGCAGGGATTGCAGTTGGGGTTGAGATTGCTCACTGGTACTGGTAATGGGCAGGTGGCTGGAACTGGTCAGGTGTTGGTGGAGGAGAGGCTGCTGGCTGAGGTGGTTGAGAAGGGGCTGCTGGCTGAGGTGGTTGAGGAGGGGCTGCTGGCTGAGGTGGTTGAGGAGGGGCTGCTGGCTGAGGTGGTTGAGGAGGGGCTGCTGGCTGACGTGGTTGAGGAGGGACTGCTGGGTGAGGTGGTTGAGGAGGGACTGCTGGGTGAGGTGGTTGAGGAGGGACTGCTGGGTGAGGTGGTTGAGGTGGGGCTGCGGGGTGAGGTGGTGAAGTGGTGGGCAAAGTAATAGAGGAATGGGAACGCACTTTTGAAAGAGCTTTCTGGCAGGCCTGCATCACATACAGTTGATGCTCAGAGGGTAGGCTTTCCAGCTGTCCGACTATAGATTGGAAATAATGTTGAGTGGGTCTTGCCTCTGAACGCATCAGATCCATCTTGCTGGACAACTCCTGGAAACTATGGTTTATCAGGTTGAAGCCAGCAATCATTTGCTCTGATAGAACCTTCATGAAGCTATGAATGGATGCGTTCAGATGTAAGATTTCGGAGCTGCCCCTATCCTGTCCTCTTGGGCGCTATCGCACCGAACCAAAAGGTATTCGAGTGTCAGAAGCGTCCAAGGTGTTGGATAAGGGAACACCTACTCGCTGCTGAGCAGCAGCTGCATGTACTGAGGTCTGCCAGTATGCTGCTGAGAAAGATGGGATGGAAGGTAAAGAGGTAGAAGAAGTAGAGGTGGAAGGTTGGGTGGCATCAGAAATAGAGGTTGAAGGGAGGGTGGGATCAGAAGTAGAGGTGGAAGGGAGTGAGGGATCAGAAGTAGAGGTGGAAGAGAGGGAGGGATCACAGGGGTCACTGGTGACGGTCTCTTCTGACATCGCTCCAGGAGGGGGCAGGACTGCTGCAGGCTCCATCGTGCTACTGAATGTTCGGTGGGAGTAAACCAAAAAAACTTAAAATTATTTTTTAATTTTCAGCAGCATGCTGTTGTCAAAATAGATTAAGCATAAATACATTACAAATGAACTCAAAGATAGTGCAATTACCTTCTTGCAACCATGGTCAATTTCAGGAACGCAAGGGCTCCGGCATACTTGTATTTGGAGCCCTTGCGTCGTGGTGATCCACTAGGAGCCTGCATTTCCTTATTGTAGTCCCTCACGTAGGGACCGCACCGGGTGATCAGCTTTGTACCTGAAAATAGATAATACACAAGAATCAGCGAATTACAGTGTAAAGCTGACAAGTACATTCAGTGAATTAGCTATACTTACGTGCTTTGTTTTTGGCCCTCGTGTTGAGATCCTCCCATCCATCAATCAGGATTACAGCGATTTCGTCCCAAAGCCGTCAGGTGACTACAGCATCAGCATGGTGGTGGTCTTGCATGTCCCACAACGGCTGCCTTTCATGGACGAGGTCGATGAGGAAGTCGACATCTAGTCCTGATTGCTCCCCATCAGACTCCCTGTCCTGCCACCGCTGTGAAACCTGTATAATCAAAACCATATTTTACATTAAAAACATGTATTTGATAATACATTTTCAAAATTGCTAATAAAAAAATAGTGAAAAAACAAACTCACACGCTGTTGACCACCGCCACGCTCACAACAACCCTTGGGTGTCACTGGGAGGATCTCTACGGCGGTCACCACCTTGCACCTAAAAATAGAATCAAAAACATTAGCACCAACAACATATTAACTAGTTATATTATTTTTCTAAGATATTTTTTCTTTATGTTTTGAAGGAACGTATGTGCTGTGATGTATGTTGTCTACTTACCCCAATAGTTTTGGAATGATATCGCCTCAAAATAATTGTGCAATGTATGGGTTTTTTGGATAACTATTCTGTGGTGTAATGTTTGTGATATAAGTTATATGAATGTACTTACATGTTGCAAGACTGCACCAGGCATCTCGCCACCCCGTTCGCCTTCTTCTGGGTTCCCCTGTGCTTCAGCTTCCTCCTTCTATATGCAAGTTAGACAAATCTTGTTATATTTCATCTCAGATTACAAAGTTAATATGTTGTTAATAATTACCTACAATCGCTGTCGCCTTGAAGGGGGGCTCCCAGAAGAAGACATGTTTGTCAAATATAAGCTATAAAAAATAAAACAAAAAACACATTAGAAAAACAAACCGGTTGCTAATCTATTGGCCTGCACACAGATACTTACATGTGTTGGTAACGGATCACCACTGATGACTTTCAGCGCTATGGAGAGACAAAAAAAACGTTAGAAAAACAAACTAGTTGCTAATCACCGGTACATTGGCCTGAACACATAGACACTTACATGTGTTGGTAACGGATCACCACTGATGACTTTCAGCGCTATGGAGAGATGAAACACACATTAGAAAAACAAACCGGTTGCTAATCACCGATACATTGGCCTGCAAACAAAGATACTTAAAATATAACCACCCTAACCCAACTAACCCCAAAAATCCATCAATATCGCCATGCTAACCCACCTACCCACAATAATCCCATTAACCCAATTCACCTAACTACAATAATCCCATAAGCTGATGAAATCCATACCCTTAGGGTGGCTTTACACGCTGCAACATCGCTAGCCGATGCTAGCGATGGCGAGCGTGATAGCACCCGCCCCTATCGTTATGCCGATATGTGAAGATCGCTACCGTAGTGAACATTATCGCTACGGCAGCGTCACACGTACTTACCTGCTCAGCGACGTTGCTGTGACCGGCAAACCGCCTCCTTTCTAAGGGGGCGGTTCGCTCGGCGTCACAGCGATGTCACTAAGCGGCCGCCCAATGAAAGCGGAGGGGCGAAGATGAGCGAGACGAACATCCCGCCCACCTTCTTCCTTCCTCATTGCTGGTGTGTGGCAGGTAAGGAGAGGTTCCTCGTTCCTGCGGCGTCACACGTAGTGATGTGTGCTGCCGCAGGGACGAGGATCAACTTCGCCCAAGCGACAGCAGCGATAATTGGGAGAGGACCCCCATGTCAACGAGGAGCGATTTTGGACGTTTTTGCAACGATCCAAAATCGCTCCTAGGAGTCACACACAACGACATCGCTACAGCGGCCGGATGTGCGTCAGAAAATCCGTGACCCCAACGAGATCGCTGTAGCGATCTCGTAGCATGTAAAGCCTGCTTAAGCCACCACAATAATACGATTTTCCCTTGGGCAAACCAAAATTTCCCTCCCTCTGTAATTCTATTTTTCAAACCTCATCAAACACCATTAACTAACCCCACGCCCAGGGTAACGTTTAACCTTAAAAGATCTCCCCAGCACCAAAGTGCATTACCATTTTGTTTGGAGCAGTGTGGATAAATCCACAAACCAATATCTTTCAAAACCCAAATTTTCCAGCATATAAAAACACTAAACAGGCGCAAAATTATGAAAAATGAACAGATTGTGCATATTTTTAATTCCTTTTTTTTTGCAAATTTAAAAAAAAAAAGCAGAGGTTCCTTATTTAAGAAATTGACAGTACAAATATATACATTTCAGAAGAATGAATAAAAAAAACTAAACAAAAAGAAAAGAAAAGCAAAACAAAAAATAATAAAATGCACAAAATATGGGTGACAACAGGTCGCAGAATTTCCTCATCCTGGCACTGGCTGTTCCTCCTTGTGTAGATGTTGGCTGAAGGTCTTCTCTGGCTGGTTTGCTCTGGCTCTGGTCAGGTAGCATTGTCTGATTGTTGATTACAGCTTCTTTATATACCTTTCCTAATTTAGGAGCTTGCTATCTGATTGCTTACTTCCTGGGCATGCTCAGTAGAAATTGACAGGATCCAGCGCTGGATTCTGTCGTAAACGGATTACGACGGAATCCAGCACCATAGAAAAACATTACAAGATTGACGGATTACGACGGATTCCTGCGTTAATTTTGACGGCCCAAAAAATGTTAAATTCTACGTTGTTTCTGCCCGGCGGTCAGTTAAAAAACGACTGACCGCTGCGCAGCGGATGTAACGCAAGGTCATCAGACGCAATCTGCCACTAATACAAGTCTATGGGACACAACGGAATCCGCTAAACGGATTCCGTTGTTTACCAGAGCTGCGGATTTTGACTGATACATTTTGGCGGAAATGGGAATCTAGCCTAACTTGTATGGCCCCCCCAGTAATATATATGCTGTTTATTATATTAATATTTTATTGTATTTATTTTTTTTATTTTGGGGGGGGCATTCAGACTTTTGCTATGGAGTCCCATGATTTCTATGTATGCCCCTGGTCCCCTGGCTAACGGAACCAGGCAATGGTCACCCAGTGACATCTCCCCAGCAATACACCGCCCGGGACCGAGTACCCCATAGCCCTGGGCGACACATATCCACTGAGAGAGAGCAAACAGAACACAGTGGCAGCTGGACACAGAACCTTCATGTGACACATCTGCAAATCCTCAGAGCTTGTGTGTGAGACTGGGACTGTACAGTATATCACTGTAACAGATTGCTTGTCATTACTACAACATGGAGACTGGTCTGAAGACATTGAGACATTGGAAAGAAGAGTTTACCCTTTGTGGATCTGACAGTGGCCCCCAGTGATGATAAACGTAAAGTAAAGCTGTTTTATTACTTATTGGGGAAAAAGGCAGAGAACTAGCCCAGACCTTACTGCCAGACACAGACCGCCTCGTCCTAGCAGAGATTGTGGAGGCATTAGAAATACATTGTGACCCGAAGAAAAATAAGACTGGAGAGACACAATTTTTTCACAAGACAGCAGGAGGATGGTGAAAATGTAGACAAATATGTGATAGAGCTGAGGACATTGGCTGCAACATGTCTTGTTGAGGATAAGAATTAAGTATCCAAAAATACTTAATTCAGCCATTTCATAGACTCAGGTATATAGTTTCGTAGATGTAAACTAACACACATATTTATGCATGTCTTTGTTCTCTTTTACTAATACGTATATGTGTATATTGCATATTTAGTGATTTTCCTTAAACACAGTATATATCAGTATATGTAACTTGAAGATGGCCGCTATATCCCAGACAACACCCAAAGGAGATGATGAACAAAGACATTCCTAAGCCTGGACTGACCAATCAGGAAGAGATTATGCAGATTTCTATATATCATGAAGCCCCGACCCACGATATTTGATTGGACTGTATTTTGTCCACACCCTTCACTTCTGAAGAGCTGTGAAAGTTTTAAACAATAAAGACCAGTTGCCTCAAGGTCTGTCATGGAGAAGGTCCATAACCGATATAGTGTCTGTTATCGTTCATTCTCGCGTGCACTCATGACATTATGATTTGAAACAGCGGTCAGATCGAAAAAGTGACCGGTTGAGTCACACCCTTAACAGTTGAGGCACTGCTGAGATTACCGTAAGAAAGATTGGCTGAATTTCTCTCTCGGATCCAGGAGACCATTTCCCAGTACCCGGGACCCCAACAATGAGATTTGATCACTCTCAAAGCCACAGGTGAGTTTCATGTACAATGTATATGATTTTTCCTGTGAGTCGGTGGCCTTTGGCGAAAGGTTTGACTTCTGATCTGGGGGGGATATTGGCGTTGTAGACCTCAACGTGGTCCTATCTCTTGCCGGTAGTCTAGAACAAAGGAAAGGACCCAGACCCCATAGGGTCATAGGGTCCGTGGGTCATACGATCTGACTGACTGTCTGTATTTCTGAGTTGTAAACAAAGGCTTTCAGCTCCGTAGAAAGCTTGTAAATTCCTCGCTCTGACTTAGTTCTCAAAGAGTTCATTGTCTGTTGCTGTATACAAAGGACTAGCTGAAAGAAAGCAAGGGGGGGGGGGTCAGTGTGTGTTAGCAATTCCCCATTGCCGTAGTCTTTACATTGAAAGAAAAGGAGGGGGTCATATGCTCATTAGCCGCTTACACAGGGCAGAGAGCGGAGTCGAATTACGCAGCTACATGCCTGCAGTCTTTACATTGAGGAAGCAAGAAGGAGGGGAGGCTTGTGTGAGTGACTGAGAGGAATTCTTTAGGAGCAGCCAAAGGGAGAGAGGAAGGAGGGGTCAATTACCTACTGCTGCAGTATATATATATATATATATATATATATATATATATACAGTTAGGTCCAGAAATATTTGGACAGTGACACAATTTTCGCGAGTTGGGCTCTGCATGCCACCACATTGGATTTGAAATGAAACCTCTACAACAGAATTCAAGTGCAGATTGTAACGTTTAATTTGAAGGTTTGAACAAAAATATCTGATAGAAATTGTAGGAATTGTACACATTTCTTTACAAACACTCCACATTTTAGGAGGTCAAAAGTAATTGGACAAATAAACCAAACCCAAACAAAATATTTTTATTTTCAATATTTTGTTGCGAATCCTTTGGAGGCAATCACTGCCTTAAGTCTGGAACCCATGGACATCACCAAATGCTGGGTTTCCTCCTTCTTAATGCTTTGCCAGGCCTTTACAGCCGCAGCCTTCAGGTCTTGCTTGTTTGTGGGTCTTTCCGTCTTAAGTCTGGATTTCAGCAAGTGAAATGCATGCTCAATTGGGTTAAGATCTGGTGATTGACTTGGCCATTGCAGAATGTTCCACTTTTTTGCAGCAGTGAACTCCTGGGTAGCTTTGGCTGTATGCTTGGGGTCATTGTCCATCTGTACTATGAAGCGCCGTCCGATCAACTTTGCGGCATTTGGCTGAATCTGGGCTGAAAGTATATCCCGGTACACTTCAGAATTCATCCGGCTACTCTTGTCTGCTGTTATGTCATCAATAAACACAAGTGACCCAGTGCCATTGAAAGCCATGCATGCCCATGCCATCACGTTGCCTACACCATGTTTTACAGAGGATGTGGTGTGCCTTGGATCATGTGCCGTTCCCTTTCTTCTCCAAACTTTTTTCTTCCCATCATTCTGGTACAGGTTGATCTTTGTCTCATCTGTCCATAGAATACTTTTCCAGAACTGAGCTGGCTTCATGAGGTGTTTTTCAGCAAATTTAACTCTGGCCTGTCTAGTTTTGGAATTGATGAATGGTTTGCATCTAGATGTGAACCCTTTGTATTTACTTTCATGGAGTCTTCTCTTTACTATTGACTTAGAGACAGATACACCTACTTCACTGAGAGTGTTCTGGACTTCAGTTGATGTTGTGAACGGGTTCTTCTTCACCAAAGAAAGTATGCGGCGATCATCGACCACTGTTGTCATCCGTTGACGCCCAGGCCTTTTTGAGTTCCCAAGCTCACCAGTCAATTCCTTTTTTCTCAGAATGTACCCGACTGTTGATTTTGCTACTCCAAGCATGTCTGCTATCTCTCTGATGGATTTTTTCTTTTTTTTCAGCCTCAGGATGTTCTGCTTCACCTCAATTGAGAGTTCCTTAGACCGCATGTTGTCTGGTCACAGCAACAGCTTCCAAATGCAAAACCACACACCTGTAATCAACCCCAGACCTTTTAACTACTTCATTGATTACAGGTTAACGAGGGAGATGCCTTCAGAGTTAATTGCAGCCCTTAGAGTCCCTTGTCCAATTACTTTTGGTCCCTTGAAAAAGAGGAGGCTATGCATTACAGAGCTATGATTCCTAAACCCTTTCTCTGATTTGGATGTGAAAACTCTCATATTGCAGCTGGGAATGTGCACTTTCAGCCCATATTATATATATATAATTGTATTTCTGAACATGTTTTTGTAAACAGCTAAAATAACAAAACTTGTGTCACTGTCCAAATATTTCTGGCCCTGACTGTAAATATACAGTTAGGTCCAGAAATATTTGGACAGTGACACAATTTTCGCGAGTTGGGCTCTGCATGCCACCACATTGGATTTGAAATGAAACCTCTACAACAGAATTCAAGAGCAGATTGTAACGTTTAATTTGAAGGTTTGAACAAAAATATCTGATAGAAATTGTAGGAATTTTACACATTTCTTTACAAACACTCCACATTTTAGGAGGTCAAAAGTAATTGGACAAATAAACCAAACCCAAACAAAATATTTTTATTTTCAATATTTTGTTGCGAATCCTTTGGAGGCAATCACTGCCTTAAGTCTGGAACCCATGGACATCACCAAACGCTGGGTTTCCTCCTTCTTAATGCTTTGCCAGGCCTTTACAGCCTCAGCCTTCAGGTCTTGCTTGTTTGTGGGTCTTTCCGTCTTAAGTCTGGATTTGAGCAAGTGAAATGCATGCTCAATTGGGTTAAGATCTGGTGATTGACTTGGCCATTGCAGAATGTTCCACTTTTTTGCACTCATGAACTCCTGGGTAGCTTTGGCTGTATGCTTGGGGTCATTGTCCATCTGTACTATGAAGCGCCGTCCGATCAACTTTGCGGCATTTGGCTGAATCTGGGCTGAAAGTATATCCCGGTACACTTCAGAATTCATCCGGCTACTCTTGTCTGCTGTTATGTCATCAATAGAGTTGAGCGCGGTTCGTGGTTCGTGGTTCTCCAGTTCGCGGCTCGAGTGATTTTGGGGCATGTTCTAGATCGAACTAGAACTCGAGCTTTTTGCAAAAGCTCGATAGTTCTAGAAACGTTCGAGAACGGTTCTAGCAGCCAAAAAACAGCTAAATCCTAGCTTGGTTTCTGCTGTAATAGTGTAAGTCACTCTGTGAATCAAACTATTATCACATTTCAGTGTATAGTGTGCGTGAACAGCGCCTTCAGATCACTGCTGTTTCTATAATGGCGATCGCCATTTTTTTTTTTTTTTTCTTGTCTTCCTTCCCTAAGCGCGCGCGTCTTGTGGGGCGGGCCAGCATGTCAGCCAATCACAGACACACACACACCTAAGTGGACTTTGAGCCAGAGAAGCAACGGCATGTGTGATAGGATCTGCATGTCACATGTCCCTGCATTATAAAACCGGACATTTTCTTCACGAACGCCATTATCTGCCTTCTGCGTCTTTGGTGTCAGACATCAGTGTCGCAGCTCCGTCCTCCTGAGTCCTATAGCCGATACAGCTGTATGCGCTGCATACACAGCGTTAGACAGCTTAGGGAGAGCACATTCTAGCAGTCCTTTTAAGGGCTCAAAGCGGCAGGGTCAGAGAGCCATAAGTGACAGGTCCTGCAAACAGCAACAGCGTCTGTGTAGCCCAGGTCAGGGATTTCCTCCCTGCATTTCACCATTAGGAGGGAATAGAAAGGCAGTCTTCCATTCCTCTACCCAGAGCACCACAATCCTGCCACTGTACCCTCTTGTCCTCTGCACACTCCAACTCATTCTAAGTAAGCCATTATACTAGCAAAAATTCAGTGTACCTAGTGGCATCCTATACGTGGCTATTGGACTTTGCTATAGTCCCACTAGTGCCAAGACATTTGCAGAGCGCATCTGCCTGCGTTGCACACTCCAACGAATTATAACTAAGCCATTATACTAGCACACACTCAGTGTACCTAGTGGCATCCTATACGTGGCTATTGGACTTTGCTATAGTCCCACTAGTGCAAAGACATTTGCAGAGCGCATATGCCTGCGTTGCACACTCCAACTAATTATAACTAAGCCATTATACTTGCACACACTAAGTGTTTTTTAGTGGCATCCTATACGTGGCTATTGGACTTTGCTATAGTCCTACTAGTGCCAAGACATTTGCAGAGCGCATATGCCTGCGTTGCACACTCCAACTAATTATAACTAAGCCATTATACTAGCACACACTCAGTGAACCTAGTGGCATCCTATACGTGGCTATTGGACTTTGCTATAGTCCCACTAGTGCCAAGACATTTGCAGCACGTCTGCCTGCGTTGCACACTCCAACTAATTATAACTAAGCCATTATACTAGCACACACTCAGTGTACCTAGTGGCATCCTATACGTGGCTATTGGACTTTGCTATAGTCCCACTAGTGCCAAGACATTTGCAGCACGTCTGCCTGCGTTGCACACTCCAACTAATTATAACTAAGCCATTATACTAGCACACACTCAGTGTACCTAGTGGCATCCTATACGTGGCTATTGGACTTTGCTATAGTCCCACTAGTGCCAAGACATTTGCAGCACGTCTGCCTGCGTTGCACACTCCAACTAATTATAACTAAGCCATTATACTAGCACACACTCAGTGTACCTAGTGGCATCCTATACGTGGCTATTGGACTTTGCTATAGTCCCACTAGTGCCAAGACATTTGCAGCACGTCTGCCTGCGTTGCACACTCCAACTAATTATAACTAAGCCATTATACTAGCACACACTCAGTGTACCTAGTGGCATCCTATACGTGGCTATTGGACTTTGCTATAGTCCCACTAGTGCCAAGACATTTGCAGCACGTCTGCCTGCGTTGCACACTCCAACTAATTATAACTAAGCCATTATACTAGCACACACTCAGTGTACCTAGTGGCATCCTATACGTGGCTATTGGACTTTGCTATAGTCCCACTAGTGCCAAGACATTTGCAGCACGTCTGCCTGCGTTGCACACTCCAACTAATTATAACTAAGCCATTATACTAGCACACACTCAGTGTACCTAGTGGCATCCTATACGTGGCTATTGGACTTTGCTATAGTCCTACTAGTGCCAAGACATTTGCAGAGCGCATCTGCCTGCGTTGCACACTCCAACTAATTATAACTAAGCCATTATACTAGCACACACTCAGTGAACCTAGTGGCATCCTATACGTGGCTATTGGACTTTGCTATAGTCCCACTAGTGCCAAGACATTTGCAGCACGTCTGCCTGCGTTGCACACTCCAACTAATTATAACTAAGCCATTATACTAGCACACACTCAGTGTACCTAGTGGCATCCTATACGTGGCTATTGGACTTTGCTATAGTCCCACTAGTGCCAAGACATTTGCAGCACGTCTGCCTGCGTTGCACACTCCAACTAATTATAACTAAGCCATTATACTAGCACACACTCAGTGTACCTAGTGGCATCCTATACGTGGCTATTGGACTTTGCTATAGTCCCACTAGTGCCAAGACATTTGCAGCACGTCTGCCTGCGTTGCACACTCCAACTAATTATAACTAAGCCATTATACTAGCACACACTCAGTGTACCTAGTGGCATCCTATACGTGGCTATTGGACTTTGCTATAGTCCCACTAGTGCAAAGACATTTGCAGAGCACGTCTGCCTGCATTGCACACTACAACTTTTTTAAACTAAGCAATTTTACTAGCAAACACTCAGTGTACCTAGTGGCATCCTATACGTGGCTATTGGACTTTGCTATAGTCCCACTAGTGCCAAGACATTTGCAGCACGTCTGCCTGCGTTGCACACTCCAACTAATTATAACTAAGCCATTATACTAGCACACACTCAGTGTACCTAGTGGCATCCTATACGTGGCTATTGGACTTTGCTATAGTCCCACTAGTGCCAAGACATTTGCAGCACGTCTGCCTGCGTTGCACACTCCAACTAATTATAACTAAGCCATTATACTAGCACACACTCAGTGTACCTAGTGGCATCCTATACGTGGCTATTGGACTTTGCTATAGTCCTACTAGTGCCAAGACATTTGCAGAGCGCATCTGCCTGCGTTGCACACTCCAACTAATTATAACTAAGTTACATTGTCAGGGATATTTATTCTTTATTATTCTGCTGTTAATAAAGCTAGACCACCACTGCAATCTTCACCACCTCTCAATTTTTACTACCACATTTTCAGTCCACAATCTTGTCGCAATCAACATGAGTGGCAAAATGACAGATGCTGGTGGAAAGGGGAAGAGGCGTGGTGGAAAAGGAAAAAAAGGTTTTGTCAGTGGGGAAGGTGCCAAAGCTCCATTATCATCTGCTGAAGATAGACCATCTACTAGCAAAAGTAAGATGTCTACTACTTATTGTGGACAATCCGATGTGCTCCCTTTTTTACGGACACGAACAAGAGGAACAAAGGTAGATGATGGGCAAAAAAGGAAAATGCTTGAATGGATCTCAAGTGGTCCAACAAGTGCCCTCTCAGCCACTTCAAGTACCGCATCCAAAAAACACCATTCCTCTGAGTTGTCATCCCAATCACACTTGATTTCTCCCAGCTCTGAAGTCTCCATCAGCCCTGCACAGTATGGTGGAACTGAGATGGCTGAGTCTGCAGAGCTGTTCAGTCACACTATAGCCTGGGAATCAGAGGTCTGCTCCCAAGCTACAGTGAGTACAGAACAGGAAATGGTCTGCAGTGATGCCCAGAACCTTTGTGACTCAGATTCAGGCCGTGAGGACCAAGTTTCTGAGCATAATGTTGACCCTTTGTCACAAACTGTAACACCTGTGGTTATAGACAATGAGGAACATACTGATGAAGATGAGACGCAGATACCCGATTGGGATGACAACTTAAATATTCGGTCAGGGCAAGAAGAGGCTCGGTCTGAGGGGGAGGGGAGTGCGAACACAACAATTGATGATGACGTTCTAGATCCCACCTACTGTCAACCCCCAGTCAGGCACTCGAGGAGGTCAACAGAGGCGGTGGAGGAGGATGCAACCGACGACGAAGTTACCTTGCGCCTTCCTGGACAGAGTCGGAGCACTGGTAGCACGTCTACAACTGCATCCTCAGCCACCACTCTGCCTATGAGCATTATTCGGGGTGGATCAACAGGTCGCATGGCCTCTAAGCCTTGCCTAGCCTGGGCCTTTTTTCACATCGAAAAAGATCGCCCAACTCATGTGATATGTAACATTTGTCATGATTCTGTTAGTAGAGGTCAAAACCTCAGCAGTTTGACAACTTCTTCCATGAATCGTCACATGAATAAATATCATAAGTCCCGGTGGGAAGCTCACCGTGCTGCAATACCGGCTAGCGGAGCGAACCATCCACCGCCCGCCCCTTCCAGTGCATCCGCGCGCTCTTCATCTTCTAGGACTGTGGGGACAGCTGTCACACCTGTTTTTCCACGCAAAACTTCCACCACTGTAACCGCAACAGGCAGTTTGCTTGTAAGGTCGTCAGTTGGTTTGGAAGGGGAAACAAGTGAGTGTGTACAGCTCTCTCAGACATCGATAGCACCAACGTTGGATGAAGGCAACATCATGTCTCCGCCTGCACTTTCCTCACAAACCTGCATTTTTCCAGGGACACCCTACTCAACACCGTCTACACACAGCAGCCAGATCTCTGTCCCTCAGATGTGGTCAAATAAAAGGCCACTTCCTCCGACCCATGACAAAGCTGAGAGGTTGACTCTATCCCTCTGTAAGCTGTTGGCTACCGAAATGCTGCCTTTCCGCCTAGTGGACACACAGGATTTTAGAGACCTTATGTCTGTCGCTGTGCCCCAGTACCAGATGCCTAGTCGCCACTACTTCTCTAAGAAAGGTGTGCCCGCGCTACACCAGCATGTTGCACACAACATCACCGCTTCCTTGAGAAACTCTGTGTGTGAACGGGTGCATTTCACCACCGATACTTGGACCAGTAAGCATGGACAGGGACGTTACATGTCGCTGACTGGGCACTGGGTAACTATGGTGATAGATGGTGAAGGGTCTGCTGCACAAGTCTTGCCGTCCCCACGACTTGTGTGTCAATCCTCTGTCTGTCCAAGTTCCGCCACAGCTTCTGCATCCTCCACCTCATCTGGGTCCTCCACCTCCGCCCCAAGCCTGCCTGGTCAGGCCACCAGCGTTCTCACTGCGCAGAAGGAATCACGCACGCCTCATTACTATGCTGGCAGCCGAGCGCAACGGCATCAGGCGGTCTTTAGCTTGACATGTCTTGGTAATAAGAGTCACACAGCTGAGGAGTTATGGTCAGCTCTGCGGTCCGAGTTTAATAAATGGTTGTCTCCACTCAACCTGCAGCCTGGTAAGGCCGTGTGCGACAATGCTGCAAACCTGGGTGCGGCCCTTCGCCTGGGCAAGGTGACACACGTACCTTGTATGGCTCACGTGTTGAACCTTGTCGTGCAGCAATTTTTAACACACTATCCCGGCCTAGATGGCCTTCTGAACAGGGCACGAAAACTGTCTGCTCACTTCCGGCGTTCAAGCGCCGCAGCTGAGCGACTTGCATCGCTACAGAAGTCTTTCGGCCTGCCGGTTCATCGCCTGAAATGCGATGTGGCGACACGCTGGAATTCAACTCTCCACATGTTACAGCGACTGTGGCAGCACCGCAGAGCCCTGGTGCAATACGTCATGACGTATAGCCTGGGCCAACGAGATGCAGAGGTGGGGCAGATCACCCTGATGGAGTGGTCTCAGATCAAGGACCTATGCACCCTTCTGCACAGTTTCGACATGGCGACGAATATGTTTAGCTCTGACAATGCCATTATCAGCATGACGATTCCAGTCATTTACATGCTGGAGCACACGCTAAACACTATTCGGAGTCAGGGGGTGGGACAACATGAAGGGGAGGAACTACAGGAGGATTCATATGTGCAAGGGACAACAACATCACCAAGGTCCAGACGTTCATCATCACCAACGCAGCAGGCATGGGACCATGGGGAACAGGGATCGACAAGGGCGCATAGTAGCAGGCGAAATGTTGAGCAAGGTGCAGGAGAACATGAAGAAATGGAGGACGAACTGTCCATGGACATGGAAGACTCAGCGGATGAGGGAGACCTTGGTCAAATTTCAGTTGAAAGAGGTTGGGGGGAGATGTCAGAGGAAGAAAGAACGGGTAGCACCTCTATGCCACAAACACAGCGTGGACTTGGTCCGCATGGCTGCGCAAGACACATGAGTGCCTTTTTGTTGCACTACCTCCAACATGACAGTCGTATTGTCAAAATTAGAAGTGATGATGACTACTGGATTGCCACACTATTAGATCCCCGGTACAAGTCCAAATTTTGTGACATAATTCCAGCCATAGAAAGGGACGCACGTATGCAGGAGTATCAGCAGAAGCTGTTACTCGATCTTAGCTCGGCTTTTCCACCAAACAACCGTGCAGGTGCAGGGAGGGAATCTCCCAGTTGTAACTTGACAAACATGGGACGGTCTCGTCATCTTCACCAGTCTACCCGTACCAGTAGGACCGTATCTGGTGCCGGTAACAGCAATTTTATGGAATCTTTTCATAATTTTTTTAGACCCTCTTTTGCAAGGCCACCAGAGACAACAAGTCTGACACATACTCAACGGCTGGAGAGGATGATACAGGAGTATCTCCAAATGAACATCGATGCCATGACTGTGCAACTGGAGCCTTGCTCCTTTTGGGCTTCAAACATAGAAAAATGGCCAGAGCTCTCCAGTTACGCCTTGGAGATTTTGTCGTGTCCAGCTGCCAGCGTTGTCTCTGAACGTGTATTCAGTGCTGCTGGGTGTGTGCTGACAGATAAGCGCACGCGTCTGTCCAGTGACAATGTGGACAGACTGACGTTCATCAAAATGAACAAGTCATGGATCCAGAAAGAATTTACTACCCCTGTGTCATCCTGGGGAGAGTAAATGCTTGTGGATTTGGAATGTGCTTGATGCAAATCAAAACATCCTGTTTGCAACTAGGGCCCAAGTGCTGCCACTGATGGGGTGGGTGTCTGTGTGGCCCAATTTTTGGAAAAAAAGGGAGACTCCGCTTGGAGTAACCCTTGCTTGATGTGTTTTTAAAAGAAGCCAAGATGAACAGAGCTGGGATCAGGAAAGACTTTGCTACCTACCCCGGTGTCATCCTGGGGACGGATAAGAATGGCGTATTTTTGAATGTGCTTGATGCAAATCAAAACATCCTGTTTGCAACTAGGGCCCAAGTGCTGCCACTGATGGGGTGGGTGTCTGTGTGGCCCAATTTTTGGAAAAAAAGGGAGACTCCGCTTGGAGTAACCCTTGCTTGATGTGTTTTTAAAAGAAGCCAAGATGAACAGAGCTGGGATCAGCAAAGACTTTGCTACCTACCCCGGTGTCATCCTGGGGACGGATAAGAATGGCGTATTTTTGAATGTGCTTGATGCAAATCAAAACATCCTGTTTGCAACTAGGGCCCAAGTGCTGCCACTGATGGGGTGGGTGTCTGTGTGGCCCAATTTTTGGAAAAAAAGGGAGACTCCGCTTGAAGTAACCCTTGCTTGATGTGTTTTTAAAAGAAGCCAAGATGAACAGAGCTGGGATCAGCAAAGACTTTGCTACCTACCCCGGTGTCATCCTGGGGACGGATAAGAATGGCGTATTTTTGAATGTGCTTGATGCAAATCAAAACATCCTGTTTGCAACTAGGGCCCAAGTGCTGCCACTGATGGGGTGGGTGTCTGTGTGGCCCAATTTTTGGAAAAAAAGGGAGACTCCGCTTGGAGTAACCCTTGCTTGATGTGTTTTTAAAAGAAGCCAAGATGAACAGAGCTGGGATCAGCAAAGACTTTGCTACCTACCCCGGTGTCATCCTGGGGACGGATAAGAATGGCGTATTTTTGAATGTGCTTGATGCAAATCAAAACATCCTGTTTGCAACTAGGGCCCAAGTGCTGCCACTGATGGGGTGGGTATCTGTGTGGCCCAATTTTTGGAAAAAAAGGGAGACTCCGCTTGGAGTAACCCTTGCTTGATGTGTTTTTAAAAGAAGCCAAGATGAACAGAGCTGGGATCAGCAAAGACTTTGCTACCTACCCCGGTGTCATCCTGGGGACGGATAAGAATGGCGTATTTTTGAATGTGCTTGATGCAAATCAAAACATCCTGTTTGCAACTAGGGCCCAAGTGCTGCCACTGATGGGGTGGGTGTCTGTGTGGCCCAATTTTTGGAAAAAAGGGAGACTCCGCTTGGAGTAACTCTTGCTTACATTGTTTTTAAAAGAAGCCAAGATGAACAAGTCATGGGTCAGCAAAGACTTTGCTACCTACCCCGGTGTCATCCTGGGGATGGATAAGAATGGCGTATTTTTGAATGTGCTTGATGCAAATGTAGCTGTGAAGTGTACAACTGGGGCACAACTGCTGCCACTGAAGGGGTGGGTGTGTGTGTGGCCCAATTTTTGGAAAAAATGGAGACTCCGCTTGGAGTCACCTTGCGGTGTTTTACATGATTTTAGAAGGGCGTGCCATGCCTATATCTGTGTGTCCTCCTCTTTTTCCTTGTCCAGCTGTTTTGTTTTCGCATGAGTATATGTCCTTGTCACTTTCCAATGTGTTTGAGTTGTTTGTCACCTTTAGGACACCTTTGAGGGTGTTTTCTAGGTGTTTTTCTGTGTTTGTGATTGCCTGCCATTGTTTCCTATGCAGTTCGAGTTCGGTTCGTCGAACGTTCGACGAACCGAACTCGAACGGGAGGTCCGTTCGGCGAACCAACCTCGAGCCGAACCGCGACCGGTTCGCTCATCTCTAGTCATCAATAAACACAAGTGACCCAGTGCCATTGAAAGCCATGCATGCCCATGCCATCATGTTGCCTCCAGCATGTTTTACAGAGGATGTGGTGTGCCTTGGATCATGTGCCGTTCCCTTTCTTCTCCAAACTTTTTTCTTCCCATCATTCTGGTACAGGTTAATATTTGTCTCATCTGTCCATAGAATACTTTTCCAGAACTGAGCTGGCTTCATGAGGTGTTTTTCAGCAAATTTAACTCTGGCCTGTCTATTTTTGAAATTGATGAATGGTTTGCATCTAGATGTGAACCCTTTGTATTTACTTTCATAGAGTCTTCTCTTTACTGTTGACTTAGAGACAGATACACCTACTTCACTGAGAGTGTTCTGGACTTCAGTTGATGTTGTGAATGGGTTCTTCTTCACCAAATAAAGTATGTGGCGATCATCCACCACTGTTGTCATCCGTGGACGCCCAGGCCTTTTTGAGTTCCCAAGCTCACCAGTCAATTCCTTTTTTCTCAGAATGTACCCGACTGTTGATTTTGCTACTCCAAGCATGTCTGCTATCTCTCTGATGGATTTTTTCTTTTTTTTCAGCCTCAGGATGTTCTGCTTCACCTCAATTGAGAGTTCCTTAGACCGCATGTTGTCTGGTCACAGCAACAACTTCCAAATGCAAAACCACACACCTGTAATCAACCCCAGACCTTTTAACTACTTCATTGATTACAGGTTAACGAGGGAGACGCCTTCAGAGTTAATTGCAGCCCTTAGAGTCCCTTGTCCAATTACTTTTCGTCCCTTGAAAAAGAGGAGGCTATGCATTACAGAGCTATGATTCCTAAACCCTTTCTCCGATTTGGATGTGAAAACTCTCATATTGCAGCTGGGAGTGTGCACTTTCAGCCCATATTATATATATAATTGTATTTCTGAAAAAAAAAAAAATTGAAAAAAATCCAGCACTCAAAGCATTCAACTGGAATTGTTTTATATTTTATTCATTGTTCTGTGTAATTATTAAAGACGTTTCGGTCATCCGACCTTCATCAGTTTACACTACAATAAAAAGATACATGAAAAATTTTTTAAGTATACAGAAATAATGGCATTATACAATCATGGTAACAAAAAAGGACAGAAATATTCACCACATTATAATGCATGAACCATAAACTATGATATACAAAAAATGTCAACAAAAAGACAAAAATGAAGAATCTGTCAGTTGAGCCGCTTCACTAGCAGATATACTGTCCACCTAAAGATATAATTGAAATACAGATAAAATGTAACATAATAGAACCATTATACAACAAAAGGGGAACCAAACAGGAAACCCAAAAATTTATCCAAAAAATGTATATCTTGCTAATATAGAAGGACAAAAAGCCTAAGCACCAGCACTGAGACACTATTCTAATCTAATAAAACAGACAATACACAGAAATGCCATGTAATGAACACTCACCAGAAAGGGCTCTGTAGAAATATATGGAAAAGCTGGACCAGAGGAAAAAGCTGCCCGTCCGGGTCTGCAGTCAATGTAATCTGACAGTCCAATGTCCAGATTTAAATAGACCGCTCAATTAGCTCATTAACAAGTTACAGAGCGTCACTTCCGGTCCGAAAACCGGAAGTGACGTCACGGAGCGTCACTTCCGGTCCGAAAACCGGAAGTGACGTCACCGGTTGGCAAAGTGTAAATCCTGATGGTTGGCAACTGTAGACATACTCAGACAGCCACTCCTCACCGCAGGACGTCACTTCCGGTCCGCAAACCGGAAGTGACGATCCTGGTTGGCAAAATATAAACCAGATGGTTGGCAATTTAAAAACAAATTACCTAAAAGATCAAATAAAAGAAAAAATAGAAGAAATAAGATAAGAGGATTAAGGGAATGGTGTATTTATTCAGAATCAATTTAATAATTTTTTAATTTTTTATCAACTATAATCAACCCTAGTAAAAAAAGGAAAAAAAGAAAAGAAGAAAAGAGAAAAAAGAAAAACTATGAGGAATATACATAAGGAAATGGAGGGGGGGGATGTATATTCCTCATAGTTTTTCTTTTTTCTCTTTTCTTCTTTTCTTTTTTTCCTTTTTTTACTAGGGTTGATTATAGTTGATAAAAAATTAAAAAATTATTAAATTGATTCTGAATAAATACACCATTCCCTTAATCCTCTTATCTTATTTCTTCTATTTTTTCTTTTATTTGATCTTTTAGGTAATTTGTTTTTAAATTGCCAACCATCTGGTTTATATTTTGCCAACCAGGATCGTCACTTCCGGTTTGCGGACCGGAAGTGACGTCCTGCGGTGAGGAGTGGCTGTCTGAGTATGTCTACAGTTGCCAACCATCAGGATTTACACTTTGCCAACCGGTGACGTCACTTCCGGTTTTCGGACCGGAAGTGACGCTCCGTGACGTCACTTCCGGTTTTCGGACCGGAAGTGACGCTCTGTAACTTGTTAATGAGCTAATTGAGCGGTCTATTTAAATCTGGACATTGGACTGTCAGATTACATTGACTGCAGACCCGGACGGGCAGCTTTTTCCTCTGGTCCAGCTTTTCCATATATTTCTACAGAGCCCTTTCTGGTGAGTGTTCATTACATGGCATTTCTGTGTATTGTCTGTTTTATTAGATTAGAATAGTGTCTCAGTGCTGGTGCTTAGGCTTTTTGTCCTTCTATATTAGCAAGATATACATTTTTTGGATAAATTTTTGGGTTTCCTGTTTGGTTCCCCTTTTGTTGTATAATGGTTCTATTATGTTACATTTTATCTGTATTTCAATTATATCTTTAGGTGGACAGTATATCTGCTAGTGAAGCGGCTCAACTGACAGATTCTTCATTTTTGTCTTTTTGTTGACATTTTTTGTATATCATAGTTTATGGTTCATGCATTATAATGTGGTGAATATTTCTGTCCTTTTTTGTTACCATGATTGTATAATGCCATTATTTCTGTATACTTAAAAAATTTTTCATGTATCTTTTTATTGTAGTGTAAACTGATGAAGGTCGGATGACCGAAACGTCTTTAATAATTACACAGAACAATGAATAAAATATAAAACAATTCCAGTTGAATGCTTTGAGTGCTGGATTTTTTTCAATTTTTTGATCTGGGGTGGGACCCTATCCAAGCACCAGCGACTATAGAAGGAGTGCCACATTTCTATATTCTATATAATTGTATTTCTGAACATGTTTTTGTAAACAGCTAAAATAACAAAACTTGTGTCACTGTCCAAATATTTCTGGACCTAACTGTATATATACATACAAAGAGAGAGAGAGAGAAACAAACTGGTGTATGCGTTTTTCAGTATTTCAGGTGTTAGAACTAGCGATTCCCCTGTGTTGCAGATAACACATTCACTGCTTATTGGATATTAAATATTAAATATTGAATAGATAATAGGCGAGGAGGGAAGGTAACTTAAAGTGGAATTAGCGCATTCCCCTGCGTTTTAAACATGAGTCACTGTTTGCGCAAATGAGACGGGAAAGAATTCCAGTTAGTAAAGTGTTGGAATTAGCGTATCTCCTGCGTTCTAGTAATGGATGCGTGCCGCTGTTTGCGTGGGAAGCCTCCCAGACGCAAACGAGGTGGGAAAGAATTCCAGTTGAAAGTGTCGGAATTAGCGTATTCCCCTGCGTTTTAGACGCGAGTCACTGTTTGCATTAGACACGCAGACGAGACCTGAAAGAATTCCGGTTGGAACCGGCCGGTCCAATTAGAGCACTTTGTATATTCTCTGTTCAAAAAGAAATATGTTTTTTTTAAGTAGGAGCTGAGAATTGCAAGAGGTTGTATAAATTTGTCTGTTATGATGGACATGGGTAGTACAAAGAATCTATGATGAGATTGTGAAGTTATCGGTCCTTAGTTCAGTTTCAAAGACTCTCTCCTAACAGGATACTTTTCCAAAGGAAAGATGGGGAAAAATATGAGCAGCACGACCCCTCCCTTCCCAAGCTGGAATGCACACTGCCCGCGCATTTGTAAAGGGGGGCTAGACAGCTCTCCGGAGGAAAACAAAAGAAAAAAAAAAAGCGGGAAACAGTATACAAAAAGATTGTGAATAATTGTGTAAAGTAGTTGGACTAACACCAGATGGCAGGCTGCAACCCATGTACGGACGTCCATATTAATCTCCAGTGAGTTTATAATGAAGAACAAAGACCCCATTCACTGTCTGTTGCTATTTGTAGAATTACTAATGTTTTTCTCTAGCTGTGCCTCATTGTTCTTCTTTAGGAGTCATTATATCTGGTACTAATCAAGCCTCTCCTTTGTATGCTGGAATGCATGCTGGTTTAGAGGCACTAAAAGTAACACCCCTGGTTCACTACCTAGTTGCAGCCACTCCCATTACACCCAGGGAGTCACAACATGGATGCTACACCCGGAGGTCAGGTGCCTGGAACTTCCTGTGGTGGCCATCTTGCTTCACCCACTGATGGCAATACACCTCATAAGCCACGCCCCTCACAATGGCTCTCCACCCATCCCCGGTGGGAGGTGTTCTCTGGTATATATGACTAACACATTTGAATAAGTGTAAAATAGTATATTTTTTTACTCAGCTATCCAATACATGCAAGTCAAAGATAAATAAGTAAATTTTTACAGAATTGATAAATAGTAAGAGGTATCTATTCACATAAATTCAATTGGTATTTTAGAAGTCCTGCAACATTATATCATAAAATAGAATAGATGAAGGTAAATATATATCTTTGTACTATGTTAGTTAATTTAAAACAAAATTTGTAAACGACTTACCCCTACTGATGTCAGGAGGTATTATATCCATTTGTAAGAGCATTGAGCAGTGTATCCGAGGAGCAGAAGGAGATGTTTGTCCAGAGTTTAAAACAAAGGATGAGGTTTTTTTTTTCCTTCTCTCTCTCTGGCTTTTACTAACAGATAAGAATGGAATGTGTTTTTTTTCCCCAATAGTGACGTAAGTTCTGTTTAACCCTTAGAGTTCAAAATTTCACAAGAAATTATTAATAGTATCCTGCTAATACCTGAATGGTTTAATTAATTTTGCAAGAAAAATTATATTTCTTAAAATATACGAATAAGGTTTTTGTTTTTTATGGTTATGTTTTTGTTTTGTATTTTTGCATACAAACTGCCAATATTAATTAGTTTTCTTTCTTTTATAGATACAGAATATATATATGAACCGTGTTGTAAGGTTTTAAAATTCCCCAGCAATGTATATTGTTGTAAGATATACGTTATTTTTAGTGTTTGTTCACTTTTAGTTTTAGTATGTAGCTAATTTATTACCTGCTGTCTTGTTTTTTTTCCTTTTAGGAAATACCAGCATAAAAACTCTGAATTTTGTTACATTGGTAAATAAACAATTAACCAAGGGGGAAGGTATTAATTATATTCTCCAACAGTAGAGGGCGCAGCAGGCATATTAGATAGTAATAAAACCAGTTTCAAAACGTATGAGGCATATCTGTTAAATGAAATAGGAAAGTCTTGTCTCATATGTTTATTTGTTTATTTATTTAGTATTGTCAGTCATGTGAAGTATAGATGACCATTAACTGTATTATGGTCAGAGTTAAAGTTATAACAATAATCTAATGTATATTTTTTAGTTTTTTTCTTTTTATAGATGGAACAAGATGTTGGTCGATTCTACACTGGATATGCTGCGGTTTGCACAACATGAGGTAGTCTAAATTCGACCACTCCCTCCCATCCTATGGGTATAGGAGGCAGTGACGCATTAAATGCCTCTCTAGATGGGTAGAACAGGAGTGGGTAAGAGTCTTTAGAGGTGTTTGTAGGTTGTAGATTTTTTCCTGTTGTCAAATGAATTAGGTATGCTGAAGAGAAAGTCTAGATTTGAGCTGATGGAATCGGATGGAGATCCTCGCACAGGTGCAGCTGACCAAGAAGCAGTGAACGGGCCAAGAGTTGAGAGTCTTTCACCAAGACCAGTACCATACCTCGGTGGCACTTGTCACATCAGTGACTTTTGTCACTCCTGTGTTCTTAAATCCCTACAGGAACAAAGCAAATCAACAAGGAATGGAGTGTGACATGCAGGGAGCCAACTGACTGAGGAAGGTCTGTGGATAAAGGGTAGTAAGCTTTCTCTGCCATGATGGCCCAGGTAACGTATGGACTAAAATCTGTGTAAGACAGTTATCAGTGTGTGGTTGGGTGACACCAAGGTTCAGTACTCAGGTGGGCAGACTCACCCGGTCTTGTAAGACATGTGCCTAGAACTAAGTGTGAAAAAACTGTAAAGAATCCGCAGAAACACCTTGCACCTGCTCTACCCATTTTTAGAGACTGCAAACTGATAGATGTATATCATGAGCACGTTGTTTGCAAGTCTGTGCGTGTTGTATAGATTTCTCTCCAGGTTTGGTCAGAGGCATTTCAGTACAGAAAACGACATTATTGCTGAGAAGTACATGATGGTGGTATGTAAAAAAAAATTGGTTTACAGAAAGGTGTATATTTTATAGAAAAGTGGAAACTGGCAAATCGTGTACAAAATGTTTGTTTTGTTTTCTTTTCGTAATAAACAGGTTTTTATATAAGATGTTTTTTGGTTTAGCACAGGCATGTGCAATTTTTATATGATTGACTAAACAGTGTGATAAACAGGTGTATTCTACAATTCCAGATCTTAAATCAGAGGTAGTAGCATATGGTCTCCAGTCAGGAGACTGATTGATCCTAAAGGACAAGCGAAAAAAAGAGCCATGAGTTAACACTAGATGAGCCGATCCAACCGTAGAAAAATCTATGGATCCACGCCTCGCATTGCAAAAGGGTCGACCAACCAGAGCTGCACTGAGCGTTCTGCTCATACTTATCCTTTTCAAAAAACCTGTACAGTCTCAGACCATTATTGCCAAAACAGTTAGAAGAGAGGACTTAGAGAACCTTGAGACATGGGAAAGTCCAACTACAAAGGGTAAGGACTCGCCTAGGAGTCCTTGGTCTCAAACCGGTGAAGAAAACCCCTTTCCCTTTCCGCCCATGCCTCAACGTTCAGTTAGGCAGGTTTTTCAACAGATCTATCTACCTCTCTTCCTAAGGGAACACAGTACCCTTAGAATTCAGAAATGGCAGAAATAAGTTTTTAAGGGGGGGACTGTTGAGGATAAGAATTGAGTATCCAAAAATACTTAATTCAGCCATTTCATAGACTCAGGTATATAGTTTAGTAGATGTAAACTAACACACATATTTATGCATGTCTTTGTTCTCTTTTACAAATACATATATGTGTATATTGCATATTTAGTGATTTTCTTTAAACACAGTATATATCAGTTTATGTAACTTGAAGATGGCGAGCTATATCCCAGACAACACCCAAAGGAGATGATGAACAAAGACATTCCTAAGCCTGGACTGACCAATCAGGAAGAGATTATGCAGATTTCTATATATCATGAAGCCCCGACCCACGATATTTGATTGGACTGTATTTTGTCCACACCCTTCACTTCTGAAGAGCTGTGAAAAGTTTTAAACAATAAAGACCAGTTGCCTCAGGGTCTGTCATGGAGAAGGTCCATAACCGATATAGTGTCTGTTATCATTCATTCTCGCGTGCACTCATGACATTATGATTTGAAACAGCAGTCAGATCGAAAAAGTGACCGGTTGAGTCACGCCCTTAACAGTCTCAGAGAAAGATTACTGAGAGAGGAGGAAATGACCTTATCGAAATGCATGCAAATCTGCAGGGCTGCTGAGCTGACAAAATACAGCTTGGATATGATGGCAGGCACCAGTGAGAATGATAAATGCAGTATCTATGAGAGGAAAGATGAGATCAAGCACAAGACATGAGAGAGACAAAAGCAAGTGTCCAGCATATGGCGAAACCTGCAGGTTATATGGCAAGAATAATATTGGCATGCTGTATGTCTAGTACAACTCCAATCCTGTCTATAAGTTTTCAGTTGCTTGGTTTGTGTGCTGTTCATAAAGTTAGAACTCAAAAAAAAGAGAGGAGGTAATAGGAAGAGCATGTGACTGCAGTATGTATTAAGGGTACTTTACACGCTGCGATATCGCTATCGATATCGCTAGCAAGCGTACCTGCCCCCGTCTGTTGTGTGTCACGGGTAAATCGCTACTTGTGGCGCACAACATCGCTAACACCCGTCACACGGACTTACCTTCCCTGCGACGTCGCTGTGGCTGGCGAACCGCCTCCTTTCTAAGGGGGCGGTTCGTGCGGCGTCACAGCTACGTCACATGGCAGCCGTCCATTAGAAGAAGAGGGGCGGAGATGAACGGGACAAACATCCCGCCCACCTCTTTCCTTCCTCATTGCGGGCAGCCGCAGGTACGAGGTTGTTCCTCGTTCCTGTGGTGTCACACATAGTGATGTATACTGCCGCAGGAACGACAAACAACCTCGCTACTGACCAGACAACAAGTTTTGGTAAATGAACGATGTATCACAGCCAACGATTTTTGCCTCTTTTGAGATCGTTTAAGGTCGCACATAGGTGTCACACGCTGCGATGTCGCTAACGGCGCCGGATGTGCGTCACTAACTACGTGACCCTGACGATATATCATTATAACAAGTGGGACACAATTGCGAAGTTGAATGAAATTTATTGCTTATTTTAAACTTTTATAAAAAATAATAAACTGAAAAGTGGGTCGTGCAATATTATCAGCCACTTTAAGTTAATACTTTGTAGCGCCACCTTTTGCTGCGATTACAGCTGCAAGTCGCTTGGGGTATGTCTCTATCCAGCGTTGGACTGGGGTGTCTGGGGCCCACCAGAGGAATTGACTTCAGGGGCCCACCCTACAGTGATATGCAAATACCCGTTAGACATTATTTCCGTTATAGTGAAGTGCTGACTATGAGGCACAGGCGGCTACTGCACATCTCCTGTACACACACAATATCTGATGTATAATTACAGTAGTTTGCAGTAAGGGAGATCTTAGGTAACAAGTTATTACCGATCCACAGGTTTGGTAGGTGATCACTTATTGAATGAATGGATCAGGGAACGAGTCAGACATCAGCTCCACTTTCAAGGGGATAGAAGTTGCACGATCGGTGCTGGTCCCAGTAATCAGTCCCCACAGATGAATAAGTTATCACTGATCCTTAGGCCACGTTCACACGTTCAGTATTTGGTCAGTATTTCTAAGCCAAAACTAGGATTGGGTGAAAAATGCAGAGGTATTTCTATTAAGCCCGCTACACACGCTTCAATATATCTCACAATCCGTCGTTGGGGTCAAGTTGTAAGTGACGCACATCCGGCATCGTTTGTGAGGTGTCTGCGTGTGACATCTACGTGCGATCAGGATTGAACGCAAAACCGTTGATCGCAAACACATCGTATCTTTGTCTAGAATTGAGCGTTTTGTTGCACGAACCTAGTCAATTGTAACGTGTGACATCCCTCATACGATTTTGGTGTCTGATGCTATGTGCGCAGGTGTGCGCTCTGCACCACAGCTTAAAAAAGGACCGCTTCAGAGCGCAGCTGAAAAGCTGCGTTGTGAAGCGCCTCACAATGTCTGTCATTCAGTAATCTCTGTCAGTCGGTCACTATCTCTGTCCCTCACTCTCTGTCCATGTCAGTCTATCCTCCTCTCTCATATACTCATCGATCCCCGATCCCCGGCGCTGCACGGCATTCACACTGCTCCGGCGGCTTTTACTGTTTTGAAAAAGCCGGCCGCCAATTAAACAATCTCGTATTCCCTGCTATCCCCGCCCACCGGCGCCTATGATTGGTTACAGTGAGACACGCCCCCACGCTGAGTGACAGGTGTCACACTGCACCCAATCACAGCAGACAGTGGGCGTGTCTATACTGTGTAGTGAAATAAATAATTAAATAATTAAAAAAAACGGCGTGCGGTCCCCCCCAATTTTAAAACCAGCCAGATAAAGCCATACGGCTGAAAGCTGGTATTCTCAGGATGGGGAGCTCCACGTTATGGGGAGCCCCCAGCCTAACAATATCAGCCAACAGCCGCCCAGAATTGCCGCATATATTATATGCTACAGTTCTGGGACTGTACCCGGCTCTTCCCGATTTGCCCTGGTGCGTTGGCAAATCGGGGTAATAAGGAGTTATTGGCAGCCCATAGCTGCCAATGAGTCCTAGATTAATCACGTCAGGCGTCTCCACGAGATACCTTCCATGATTAATCTGTAAATTACAGTAAATAAACACACACACCCGAAAAAATCATTTATTAGAAATAAAAAACACAAACATATACCCTGGTTAACCACTTTAATCAGCCCCAAAAAGCCCTCCATGTCCGGCGGAATCCAGGATGCTCCAGCGTCGCTTCCAGCGCTGCTGCATGGAGGTGACCGGAGCTGCAGAATACACCGCCGCTCCTGTCACCTACACACAGCAACTGAAGACAGCTGCGCGATCAGCTGAGCTGTCACTGAGGTTACCTGGATACAGCGGTGGATGCAGCGGTGGCCGCGGGTAACCTCAGTGACAGCTCAGCTGATCGCGCTACTCACCTCAGTTGCTGCGTGGAGGTGAGAGAAGCGGCGGTGAGTAGCGCGATCAGCTGAGCTGTCACTGAGGTTACCCGCGGCCACCGCTGCATCCACCGCTGTATCCAGTGACAGCGGGTAACCTCAGTGACACCTCAACTGATCGCGCAGCTGTCTTCAGTTGCTGTGTGTAGGTGACAGGAGCGGCGGTGTCTGCTGCAGCTCTGGTCACTTCCATGCAGCAGCGCTGGAAGCGACGCTGGAGCATCCTGGATTACGCCGGACATGGAGGGCTTTTTGGGGCTGATTAAAGTGGTTAACCAGGGTATATGTTTGTGTTTTTTATTTCTAATAAATTATTTTTTTGGGTGTGTGTGTTTATTTACTGTAATTTACAGATTAATCATGGAAGGTATCTCGTGGAAACGCCTGACATGATTAATCTAGGACTTATTGGCAGCTATGGGCTGCCATTAACTCCTTATTACCCCGATTTGCCAACGCACCAGGGCAAATCGGGAAGAGCCGGGTACAGTCCCAGATCTGTCGCATCTAATGTATGTGGCAATTCTGGGCGGCTGTTGGCTAATATTGTTAGGCTGGGGGGGCTCCCCAAAACGTGGAGCTCCCCATCCTGAGAATACCAGCCTTCAGCCGTATGGCTTTATCTGGCTGGTTTTAACATTGGGGGGGACCGCACGCCGTTTTTTTAAATTATTTAATTATTTATTTCACTACACAGTATAGACACGCCCACCGGCTGCTGTGATTGGGTGCAGTGTGACACCTGTCACTCAGCGTGGGGGCGTGTCTCACTGTAACCAATCATAGGCGCCGGTGGGCGGGGAAAGCAGGGAATACGAGATTGTTTAATGGGCGGCCGGCTTTTTCAAAATAGTAAAAGCCGCCGGAGCAGTGTGAACGCCGTGCAGTGCCGGAGATCGGGGATCGGTGAGTATGAGAGAGGGCTGCTCAATTCAGTCACTCAGGAGTTTAGCGGTCACCGGTGAGCCCTTCACAGGTGACCGCTAATCAGGGCATGACACAGACAGAGCAGCATGACCATGAAGTCGGGTGAAGTTCACCCGAGTTCATTCTGACAGTGCGGCTCTGTCTGTGTCTGCTGTCATCTGCCATTCAGCTCTGCTACATGGCTGTCTGTGTCTGCTGTCAGTGGCCATGTAGCAGAGCTGAATGGCAGAGGACATAGTAAAAACGCATCCCTACACATTACACACGCTTGTCAAGTCAATAAATAAAAAAAAAAAAAAAAAAGGTGCCCAATGCATACGTCACAGAACACATGATCTAAAGGATCGCACACAAAATTGATCAATTTAACATAGACTACTAACGCACGTGTGACAGCAAATGAACAACCTATGTGCAATCTCATTAGATCCCGTATGCAACCTGGGCGTATCACATCGCAAATGCGATTGTACAACTAATTGCAACGTGTAAAGCAGGCTTTAGACTTTTCCTCTGATTTTACCACTCCTGGCTTTGGCTACAAATACTGATGTAAAATACTGACCAAATACTCAACATGGGCATATGGCCTTAAGGCCCTGTCACACACAGAGATAAATCTTTGGCAGATCTGTGGTTGCAGTTGGTTTCAGTAAAATCATGGACATATTTTTCCATTTGTACACGGCCACAAACCTGACACTGATTGTCCACAATTTCACTGCAACCACAGATCTGCCGCAGATTTATCTCTGTGTGTGACAGGGCCTTTAGAATAGGTGATTACTTAAGCATATTTGCTACAGTGTAGTAGTCACAGGACAGGGAGGGGTTAAACATTCAAGTATTCAATCTCTACTGGAAATAATCTTCCCTTTATTGATAGAGAAAAATTGTCCTCCAGACTAGAGATGAGCGAACCGGTCCCGGTTCGGCTCGAGGCCGGTTCGCCGAACGTTCGACGAACCGAACTCGAGCTGCATAGGAAACAATGGCAGGCAATCACAAACACAGAAAAACACCTAGAAAACACCCTCAAAGGTGTCCAAAAGGTGACAAACAACTCACAACACAACACAAACACATGGGAAAGTGACAAGGACATATACTTATGCAAAAACAAAAGAGCTGGACAAGGAAAAAGAGGAGACACAGATATAGGCATGGCACGCCCTTCTAAAGTCATGTAAAACACCGCAAGGTGACTCCAAGCGGAGTCTCCCTTTTTTCCAAAAATTGTGCCCCACACACACCCACCCATTCAGTGGCAGCACTTGTGCCCTAGTTGTACACTTCACAGCTAGATTTGCATCAAGCACATTCAAAAATACGCCATAATTAACCGTCCCCAGGATGACACCAGGGTAGGTAGCAAAGTCTTTCCTGATCCCAGCTCTGTTCATCTTGGCTTCTTTTAAAAACACAGCAAGCAAGGGTTACTCCAAGCGGAGTCTCCCTTTTTTTCCAAAAATTGTGCCCCACACACACCCACCCATTCAGTGGCAGCACTTGTGCCCTAGTTGTGCACTTCACAGCTAGATTTGCATCAAGCACATTCAAAAATACGCTCTTCTTAACCGTCCCCAGGATGACACCAGGGTAGGTAGCAAAGTCTTTCCTGACCGCAGCTCTGTTCATCTTGGCTTCTTTTAAAAACACAGCAAGCAAGGGTTACTCCAAGCGGAGTCTCCCTTTTTTCCAAAAATTAGGCCTCACACACACCCACCCATTCAGTGGCAGCACTTGTGCCCTAGTTGTACACTTCACAGCTAGATTTGCATCAAGCACATTCCAAATCCACAAGCATTTACTCTCCCCAGGATGACTCAGGGGTAGTAAATTCCTTCTGGATCCATGACTTGTTCATTTTGATGAACGTCAGTCTGTCCACATTGTCACAGGACAGACGCGTGCGCTTATCTGTCAGCACACACCCAGCAGCACTGAAGACACGTTCAGAGACAACGCTGGCAGCTGGACACGACAAAATCTCCAAGGCGTAAGTTGAGAGCTCTGGCCATTTTTCGAGGTTTGAAGCCCAAAAGGAGCAAGGCTCCATTTGCAAAGTCATGGCATCGATGTTCATTTGGAGATACTCCTGTATCATCCTCTCCAGCCGTTGACTATGTGTCAGACTTGTTGTCTCTGGTGGCCTTGCAAAGGAGGGTCTAAAAAAATTATGAAAAGATTCCATAAAATTGCTGTTACCAGCACCAGATACGGTCCTACTGGTACGTGTAGACTGTTGAAGATGACGAGACCGTCCCATGTTTGTCAAGTTACAACTGGGAGATTCCCTCCCTGCACCTGCACGGTTGTTTGGTGGAAAAGCGGATCTAAGATCGAGTAACAGCTTCTGCTGATACTCTTGCATACGTGCGTCCCTTTCTATGGCTGGAATTATGTCACAAAATTTGGAATTGTACCGGGGATCTAATAGTGTGGCAAGCCAGTAGTCATCATCACTTCTAATTTTGACAATACGAGGGTCATGTTGGAGGTAGTGCAACAAGAAGGCACTCATGTGTCTTGCGCAGCCATGCGGACCAAGTCCACGCTGTGTTTGTGGCATAGAGGTGCTAACCGTTCTTTCTTCCTCTGACATTTCCCCCCAACCTCTTTCAACTGAAATTTGACCAAGGTCTCCCTCATCTGCTGAGTCTTCCATGTCCATGGACAGTTCGTCCTCCATTTGTTCATGTCCTCCTGCACCTTCCTCAACATCTCGCCTGCTACCATGCGCCCTTGTTGATCCCTGTCCCCCATGCTGCCATGCCTGGCGCCTTGGTGATGATGAACGTCTGGACCTTGGTGATGTTGTTGTGTCTTGCGCATATGAATCCTCCTGTAGTTCATCCCCTTCCTGTTGTCCCACCCCCTGACTCCGAATAGTGTTTAGCGTGTGTTCCAGCATGTAAATGACTGTAATCGTCATGCTGATAATGGCATTGTTAGCGCTAAACATATTCGTCGCCATGTCGAAACTGTGCAGAAGGGTGCATAGGTCCTTGATCTGAAACCACTCCATCAGGGTGATCTGCCTCACCTCTGCATCTCGTTGGCCCAGGCTATACGTCATGACGTATTGCACCAGGGCACGGCGGTGCTGCCACAGTCGCTGTAACATGTGGAGAGTTGAATTCCAGCGTGTCGCCACATCGCATTTCAGGCGATGAACCGGCAGGCCGAAAGACTTCTGGAGCGATGCAAGTCGCTCAGCTGCGGCGCTTGAACGGCGGAAGTGAGCAGACAGTTTTCGTGCCCTGTTCAGAAGGCCATCTAGGCCGGGATACTGTGTTAAAAATTGCTGCACGACAAGGTTCAACACGTGAGCCATACAAGGTACGTGTGTCACCTTGCCCAGGCGAAGGGCCGCACCCAGGTTTGCAGCATTGTCGCACACGGCCTTACCAGGCTGCAGGTTGAGTGGAGACAACCATTTATTAAACTCGGACCGCAGAGCTGACCACAACTCCTCAGCTGTGTGACTCTTATTACCAAGACATGTCAAGCTAAAGACCGCCTGATGCCGTTGCGCTCTGCTGCCAGCATAGTAATGAGGGGTGCGTGATTCCTTCTGCGCAGTGAGAACGCTGGTGGCCTGACCAGGCAGGCTTGGGGCGGAGGTGGAGGACCCAGATGAGGTGGAAGATGCAGAAGCAGTGGCGGAACTTGGACAGACAGAGGATTGACACACAAGTCGTGGGGACGGCAAGACTTGTGCAGCAGACCCTTCACCATCTATCACCATAGTTACCCAGTGCCCAGTGAGCGACATGTAACGTCCCTGTCCATGCTTACTGGTCCAAGTATCGGTGGTGAAATGCACCCGTTCACACACAGAGTTTCTCAATGAAGCGGTGATGTTGTGTGCGACATGCTGGTGTAGCGCGGGCACACCTTTCTTAGAAAAGTAGTGGCGACTAGGCATCTGGTACTGGGGCACAGCGACAGACATAAGGTCTCTAAAATCGTGTGTGTCCACTAGGCGGAAAGGCAGCATTTCTGTAGCCAACAGCTTACAGAGGGATAGAGTCAACCTCTTAGCTTTGTCATGGGTCGCAGGAAATGGCCTTTTATTTGTCCACATCTGAGGGACAGAGATCTGGCTGCTGTGTGTAGACGGTGTTGAGTAGGGTGTCCCTGGAAAAATGCAGGTTTGTGAGGAAAGAGCAGGCGGAGACATGATGTTGCCTTCATCCAAAGTTGGTGCTATCGATGTCTGAGAGAGCTGTACACACTCACTTGTTTCCCCTTCCAAAACAACTGACGACCTACCAAGCAAACTGCCTGTTGCGGTTACAGTGGTGGAAGTTGTGGGTGGAAAAACAGGTGTGACAGCTGTCCCCACAGTCCTAGAAGATGAAGAGTGCGCGGATGCACTGGAAGGGGCAGGCGGTGGATGGTTCGCTCCGCTAGGCCGCATTGCAGCACGGTGAGCTTCCCACCGGGACCTATGATATTTATTCATGTGACGATTCATGGAAGAAGTTGTCAAACTGCTGAGGTTTTGACCTCTACTAAGAGAATCATGACAAAGTTTACAGATCACATAATTTCAGCGATCTTTTTCTATGTCAAAAAAGGACCAGGCTAGGCAAGGCTTAGAGGCCATGCGACCTGTTGATCGACCCCGAATAATGCTCATAGGCAGAGTGGTGGCTGAGGATGCAGTTGTAGACGTGCTACCAGTGCTCCGACTCTGTCCAGGAAGGCGCAAGGTAACTTTGTCGTCGGTTGCATCCTCCTCCACCGCCTCTGTTGACCTCCTCGAGTGCCTGACTGGGGGTTGACAGTAGGTGGGATCTAGAACTTCATCATCAATTGTTGTGTTTGCACTCCCCTCCCCCTCAGACCGAGCCTCTTCTTGCCCTGACCGAATATTTAAGTTGTCATCCCAATCGGGTATCTGCGTCTCATCTTCATCAGTATGTTCCTCATTGTCTATAACCACAGGTGTTACAGTTTGTGACAAAGGGTCAACATTATGCTCAGAAACTTGGTCCTCACGGCCTGAATCAGAGTCACAAAGGTTCTGGGCATCACTGCAGACCATTTCCTGTTCTGTACTCACTGTAGCTTGGGAGCAGACCTCTGATTCCCAGGCTATAGTGTGACTGAACAGCTCTGCAGACTCAGCCATCTCAGTTCCACCATACTGTGCAGGGCTGATGGAGACTTCAGAGCTGGGAGAAAGCAAGTTTGATTGGGATGACAACTCAGAGGACTGGTGTTTTTTGGATGCAGTACTTGAAGTGGCTGAGAGGGCACTTGTTGGACCACTTGAGATCCATTCAAGCATTTTCCTTTTTTGCCCATCATCTACCTTTGTTCCTGTTGTTCGTGTCCGTAAAAAAGGGAGCACATCGGATTGTCCACGGTAAGTAGTAGACATCTTACTTTTGCTGGTAGATGGTCTATCTTCAGCAGATGATAATGGAGCTTTGCCACCTTCCCCACGGACAAAACCTTTTTTGCCTTTTCCACCATGCCTCTTCCCCTTTCCACCAGCATCTGTCATTTTGCCACTCATGTTGATTGCGACAAGATTGTGGACTGAAAATGTGGTAGTAAAAATTGAGAGGTGGTGTAGATTGCAGTGGTGGTCTAGCTTTATTAACAGCAGAATAATAAAGAATAAATATCCCTGACAATGCAACTACGGCCCTTAAACTGGCAGCAAAAATTGCTAGTATAATGGCTTAGTTATAATGAGTTGGAGTGTGCAATGCAGGCAGACGCGCTCTGCAAATGTCTTTGCACTAGTGTGACTTTAGCAAAGTCCAATAGCCACGTATAGGATGCCACTAGGTACACTGAGTGTTTGCTAGTATAATGGCTTAGTTATAATGAGTTGAAGTGTGCAATGCAGGCAGACGCGCTCTGCAAATGTCTTTGCACTAGTGTGACTATAGCAAAGTCCAATAGCCACATATAGGATGCCACTAGGTACACTGAGTGTTTGCTAGTATAATGGCTTGGAGTGTGCAATCCAGGCAGACGCGCTCTGCAAATGTCTTTGCACTAGTGTGACTATAGCAAAGTCCAATAGCCACGTATAGGATGCCACTAGGTACACTGAGTGTTTGCTAGTATAATGGCTTAGTTATAATGAGTTGGAGTGTGCAATGCAGGCAGACGCGTTCTGCAAATGTCTTTGCACTAGTGTGACTATAGCAAAGTCCAATAGCCACGTATAGGATGCCACTAGGTACACTGAGTGTTTGCTAGTATAATGGCTTAGTTATAATGAGTTGGAGTGTGCAATGCAGGCAGACGCGCTCTGCAAATGTCTTTGCACTAGTGTGACTATAGCAAAGTCCAATAGCCACGTATAGGATGCCACTAGGTACACTGAGTGTTTGCTAGTATAATGGCTTAGTTATAATGAGTTGGAGTGTGCAATGCAGGCAGACGCGCTCTGCAAATGTCTTTGCACTAGTGTGACTATAGCAAAGTCCAATAGCCACGTATAGGATGCCACTAGGTACACTGAGTGTTTGCTAGTATAATGGCTTAGTTATAATGAGTTGGAGTGTGCAGAGGACAGGAGGGTACAGTGCCAGGATTGTGGGGTCTGGGTAGAGGAATGGAAGCCTGCCTTTCTATTCCCTCCTAATAGGGAAATGCAGGGAGGAAATCCCTGACCTTGGCTACACAGACGCTGTCGCTGTTTTCAGGACCTGTCACCTTAACTCTGACCCTGCCGGTTTGAGCCCTTAAAAGGACTGCTAGAAAGTGCTCTCCCTAAGCTGTCCAGCGCTGTGTATGGAGCGCATACAGCTGTATCAGCGATAGGACTCAGGAGGACGGAGCTGCGACAGTGATGTCTGACACCAAAGACGCAGAAGAGATAATGGCGTCCTGGAGGAAAATGTCCGGTTTTATAATGCAGGGACATGTGACATGGACATCCTATCACACATGCCGTTGCTTCTCTGGCTAAAAGTCCACTTAGCTGTGTGTGTGTCTGGGATTGGCTGACATGCTGGCCCGCCCCACTACACGCGCGCTTAGGGAAGGAAGACAAGGAAAAAAAAAAAAATATGGCGATCGCCATTATAGAAACAGCAGTGATCTGAAGGCGCTGTTCACGCACACTATACACTGAAATGTCATAATAGTGTGATTCACAGAGTGACTTACACTATTACAGCAGAAACCAAGCTAGGATTTAGCTGGTTTTTTGCTGCTAGAACCGTTCTCGAACGTTTCTAGAACTATCGAGCTTTTGCAAAAAGCTCGAGTTCTAGTTCTATCTAGAACAGGC